>NC_134488.1:112453796-112743796 GCF_040206685.1 Ascaphus truei | reverse complement strand
AGAATCAAAAATAAACGCCCCGTACCTCTCAGCTCCCCGTCATCCTGCAGATGTCCCCCTTATTTCATCACTCTTACTATTACATTTATACAGGCGGACAATTATTTACCAAGGTTTAACCCAGTGAACCTAAACAGCGCACAATACATCAATAAACTGAAACCGTATCTGTAATACCATGTAATGCAAGAGAGCGAACACGTGCATCACATGGTATTACATATACAGCTTCAGCTCTCTTACATTACATGGAATTACATATACAGTTTGTTTATTGATGTATTGGGCCCTGTATAAATATATATATTTTGCTGTAGCAGCTTCTGCTGTATGAAGAAGGCACCCGTGTGGTCCTAAAAAGCTGTACATCACTTCACGATTAAATTTATCACTTCCACCTTACTTGTGTCTCTTTTTTCTCTGCCCGTTAAACTTAGGCCTCGTCCAGGGTGGTGCTGAGCAGGCACTCAGCCGCGCAAGCAAAATGATTTTGTAGCTCGCAAGCGCGTCACCGGAGCGGTTCCGCCCGTGGTGTCGTGGCCGCGCGCGCACCTAGCCAACCCAGGAATCGCCCGGCCGAGCACGGCGCAGTGCTGGAGCGCCAGCGCGCCTGTTTCCACCCTGGGCGAGGCCTTAGAACGGCCAGCAGGTCTTTGACTGTGATGGGACTGCACCTTTATAAAAAAATAATGGCACCAGACAAGTTTTTCATTGTTTTTAAAAAGTACAATTACTTTTTGTTTGTTTTTTAATGGCTCTTTGCCCACAGTCAGTCTCCTCTCCGGTTAAACACGTTGGCTCTGTGCCCCAGAGCTTCCGACAGCGTCACATTCTGCCTTATAACAGGTGTGTTTACAAACAGGTGGTCTTCTCCCGCAGGCGTGTACCGCTTGGCTACTGAACAAGTCATGCGGCGAGCACAATGCGCTGGTTCTTCTACAGAGAAACAACGGCCTGCGCTGCGTCTGTCCCGTCCAAGCATCAGGAGCCATGAAAACAGGTTGAACCAGTTGCAGACAGAGACAGTGCAGATTTTGTGTTTCCATTTGCTGGTCTGGTAGCAACTTTGGAACTGTGGTGTTACAACGATGACCTTCGTTGGCATACATATACATATTCATTTTATATGCAGGCCTGGGGCAAATGCAGCAGTCTGAGAAGACTCCACAGATATATATGATCCCCATTCAAGACTGGAATAGATCTCCACTCGGATCACAGTGAGGAGCTAGATGGGAGTCTCATACCTAACATAAGCCGTGTATATTGCATATACAGACTTATTTATCATTGCACGGTTCAAAGTCACGTTTCCATGCTTCATTCAAGTGTCTTTTCAACACTAAATCCAACACTACAAAAAGGTGAAGGTGGATGATCTGTTCTGAATTCATTGCAACTACTGTACAACTTCCATTGCCTAATGGGACTGTCACTTTCCAGCACTGCGGATTAATTCAGAGATTGGCGAAATTGCAATGTGGCTCTATCTGTCCCACCAGCCCCATGTAACAAAGCCGCGATATGAGCTGCAGGAGATTGGCTTTCTAGGAGCGAGTACTTGTAATGCACAAATACTTCCAAAAGCATTCCCAGAAAGGGAATTTAGTGAACAAAAAGGATAAAATAGACACTTATACATGTTCTTGTTTAGCATAAATGAAGCTGTTTGCCACAGGATAGAGCTGCAATACATTGCATTTGCTTGTTTGTTATATTGTATTAAAAAAAAAGAAAAGAAGAAGAAAAGGCAGACAAGAAGGAGAAAATATATCCCACGAGGGAAAAAAAAAAGAATGAAATGGGGGGGGGGGGGGGGGTGGGAGGAAAGAAATGAGAAACGAAGGTGAGAAAAATTAAAGGGGAGAGGGAAATAAAGAGAGAAATAATGATAGCGAGACATACTTAAAAAGATTCAGAGAAAGAAAGGGTGGTGGGGGGGGGGGGGGAGATAATGTTCAGTTATTCCCTGGCAAATGTTATTGTGAACTGTTCAAAGTATACAGGAGTACATTCAAATCTGTACGTGGGAGGGATGGCACAGCACAGAAAGTAAGACGAAAAAAAGTTGAGACAACTCACAAGAAACAAGTGAGAAATACCTGGGGCATTTATTGTCCAGGGAACTTCTAATGCAGTCGTACAGTTACTCACCGCGCCTAACGGCTGAATTTAGAGTCAACATCATTTCGTTTGAACAGCACCAACGCTGAAGACGTCAACATTATTTCCCAGTGTTCCTACTCAACAGGTTATCCTCAACATTTATTTTTGTATTCTCTGCAGTTAACCTATTTATTGCTGAAGGTGTCACTAAGGAAATGGGACTTAGTTTCTTTGATAAAGCTCTTTTGCAGCCGGGAGACTGATCAATTGCCCTGTAGTAACAAACTTTTATTAGTCATATACATGGAGGCAACATGGTGTTCTACTTGCGCCTATCTATATCCTCCTGGTAAACGTCCTGCAGGGAAAGTGAAATGAGTTTCCTCTGTGCAAAATAAGTTCTCCTCCTTTGTAAGCCTGTTTGGATGCATTCTTCTGATTGACACCCTGACGATAAATACAGAATTATATCCCGGCAACAAAACAGCCTCAGGGATTCCCGAATTTACGATGATGAGCCTGCATTCAGAGAGCAGCCTTATCAGCACCACAAAAAATAATTAGGAGATAAGCACTTTCCTGCACAGGGAAACACAAGAAGCTGCCAGAAAAATAATCTGACCTCGCAGGGTTCAGAGCCAGAGAAGAGCTGACACTATTAGTCAGAACTCAGCTAGCGTCAGGCCAAAAACCATACATTCTCCAGCCAGGCCACTCACCTCTATCAGCTGCTTGTGACAGCTCACCTGTTATAGGGGACAACTGTGGTTTCAATACAGACCAACGTGCAAATATATATATTTCAAAAAAACATCTTTCTTTCAAAATATCCAAATTCAGACGTACGGGGGGGGGGCGGCTGCTCTATTTTACAAAAGTAAACGATCATGAAAGAAGAGTCCTCTCAATAATGTGACAACACTTTGCAGCTTGGATATTTTCACTTCTAGGACAAAACCGCCCCACATGCGTTTTCTCTGGGTCACGTTTGGGAGAGCAACGCCCATCACTTGCTTCTTGCCATCGCAATCCCATTTTTGAGTCACCCAGGTTGGTGGATGTCTGGGTAACTGGACATGCATGGAGGGGTGGAAGAGAACAGATGGGCCAGTGTGTGAGGTAATGAAGAGGTTTCATGTAAGGCTTTCCAATCCCATATATTAAACCATAAAGATCCATATGCAACATAAAGCCGATTCCCAGTGCTGGAGAACGTTTCAGCGCCATTACAATGAACAGGACTAATGTTGCCCAGCTCTGGGGAAAACGTTTTACAGCACATTGAATAAGGGCTTACATAATATGCACTTATACATTACATTTAACCTTTGAATTGTAACACGGAAAAGGTAGGATGGTTTATACAAAATAGAGAAAGAGAGAGAGCGAGAGAGAAGTGCACGCTCCCATAGTGTAACTTTCTTTAATAGCTTTAAAAAATAAAAATAAATTTAAGTCAGAAATTTAGAACTGATGCACTCACAATAAAAACAAGAATTAAAGCTTGTCTGGGGGTCAAAAGATTGGGATTTAGCACCGGCACCTCCGAAGGGACGCCGACCGAGTATACTTCCATCCTGCTTGTTATTATACAGAGAAGCCGACCGAGTATACTTCCATCCTGCTTGTTATTATACAGAGAAGCCGACCGAGTATACTTCCATCCTGCTTGTTATTATACAGAGAAGCCGACCGAGTATACCTCCATCCTGCTTGTAATTATACAGAGAAGCTGACCGAGTATACCTTCATCCTGCTTGTTATTATACAGAGAAGCTGACCGAGTATACCTCCATCCTGCTTGTTATTATACAGAGAAGCCGAACGAGTATACCTCAATCCTGCTTGTTATTATACAGAGAAGCCGACCGAGTATACCTCCATCCCGCTTGTTATTATACAGAGAAGCCGACCGAGTATACCTCCATCCTGCTTGTTATTATACAGAGAAGCCGACCGAGTATACCTCCATCCTGCTTGTTATTATACAGAGAAGCAGACCGAATATACTTCCATCCTGCTTGTTATTATACAGAGAAGCCGACCGAGTATACTTCCATCCCGCTTGTTATTATACAGAGAAGCCGACCGAGTATACCTCCATCCCGCTTGTTATTATACAGAGAAGCCGACCGAGTATACCTCCATCCTGCTTGTTATTATACAGAGAAGCCGACCGAGTATACCTCCATCCTGCTTGTTATTATACAGAGAAGCAGACCGAATATACTTCCATCCTGCTTGTTATTATACAGAGAAGCCGACCGAGTATACTTCCATCCTGCTTGTTATTATACAGAGAAGCCGACCGAGTATACTTCCATCCTGCTTGTTATTATACAGAGAAGCCGACCGAGTATACTTCCATCCTGCTTGTTATTATACAGAGAAGCCGACCGAGTATACCTCCATCCTGCTTGTAATTATACAGAGAAGCTGACCGAGTATACCTCCATCCTGCTTGTTATTATACAGAGAAGCCGAACGAGTATACCTCAATCCTGCTTGTTATTATACAGAGAAGCCGACCGAGTATACCTCCATCCCGCTTGTTATTATACAGAGAAGCCGACCGAGTATACCTTCATCCTGCTTGTTATTATACAGAGAAGCTGACCGAGTATACCTCCATCCTGCTTGTTATTATACAGAGAAGCCGAACGAGTATACCTCAATCCTGCTTGTTATTATACAGAGAAGCCGACCGAGTATACCTCCATCCCGCTTGTTATTATACAGAGAAGCCGACCGAGTATACCTCCATCCTGCTTGTTATTATACAGAGAAGCCGACCGAGTATACCTCCATCCTGCTTGTTATTATACAGAGAAGCAGACCGAATATACTTCCATCCTGCTTGTTATTATACAGAGAAGCCGACCGAGTATACTTCCATACTGCTTGTTATTATACAGAGAAGCCGACGAGTATACTTCCATCCTGCTTGTTATTATACAGAGAAGCCGACCGAGTATACTTCCATACTGCTTGTTATTATACAGAGAAGCCGACGAGTATACTTCCATCCTGCTTGTTATTATACAGAGAAGCCGACCGAGTATACCTCCATCCTGCTTGTTATTATACAGAGAAGCCGACCGAGTATACCTCCATCATGCTTGTTATTATACAGAGAAGCTGACCGAGTATACCTCCATCCTGCTTGTTATTATACAGAGAAGCTGATCGAGTATACCTCCATCCTGCTTGTTATTATACAGAGAAGTCGACCGAGTATACCTCCATCCTGCTTGTTATTATACACAGAAGCCGACCGAGTATACCTCCATCCTGCTTGTTATTATACACAGAAGCCGACAGAGTATATCTCTGTCCGTGCTTCAGTTATTATACAGAGAAGCTGACCGAGTATACCTCCATCCTGCTTGTTATTATACAGAGAAGCCGACCGAGTATACCTCCATCCTGCTTGTTATTATACAGAGAAGCCGACCGAGTATATCTCCATCCTGCTTGTTATTATACAGAGAAGCCGACTGAGTATACCTCCATCCTGCTTGTTATTATACAGAGAAGCCGACCGAGTATACCTCCATCCTGCTTGTTATTATACACAGAAGCCGACAGAGTATATCTCTGTCCGTGCTTCAGTTATTATACAGAGAAACCGACCGAGTATACCTCCATCCTGCTTGTTATTATACAGAGAAGCCGACCGAGTATACCTCCATCCTGCTTGTTATTATACAGAGAAGCCGACCGAGTATACTTCCATCCGGCTTGTTATTATACAGAGAAGCTGACCGAGTATACCTCCATCCTGCTTGTTATTATACAGAAGCCGACCGAGTATACCTCCATCCTGCTTGTTACTATACAGACTGCTTGTAATTATACAGAGAAGCCGTCCGAGTATACTTCCATCCTGCTTGTTATTATACAGAGAAGCTGACTGAGTATACTTCCATCCTGCTTGTTATTATACAGAGAAGCTGACCGAGTATACCTCCATCCTGCTTGTTATTATACAGAAGCCGACCGAGTATACCTCCATCCTGCTTGTTATTATACAGAGAAGCCGACCGAGTATACTTCCATCCGGCTTGTTATTATACAGAGAAGCTGACCGAGTATACCTCCATCCTGCTTGTTATTATACAGAAGCCGACCGAGTATACCTCCATCCTGCTTGTTACTATACAGACTGCTTGTAATTATACAGAGAAGCCGTCCGAGTATACTTCCATCCTGCTTGTTATTATACAGAGAAGCTGACTGAGTATACTTCCATCCTGCTTGTTATTATACAGAGAAGCTGACCGAGTATACCTCCATCCTGCTTGTTATTATACAGAAGCCGACCGAGTATACCTCCATCCTGCTTGTTATTATACAGAGAAGCCGACCGAGTAAACCTCCATCCTGCTTGTTATTATACAGAGAAGCCGACCGAGTATACCTCCATCCTGCTTGTTATTATACAGAGAAGCCGACCGAGTATACCTCCATCCTGCTTGTTACTATACAGACTGCTTGTAATTATACAGAGAAGCCGACCGAGTATACTTCCATCCTGCTTGTTATTATACAGAGAAGCTGACTGAGTATACTTCCATCCTGCTTGTTATTATACAGAGAAGCTGACCGAGTATACCTCCATCCTGCTTGTTATTATACAGAGAAGCCGACCGAGTATACCTCCATCCTGCTTGTTATTATACAGAGAAGCCGACCGAGTAAACCTCCATCCTGCTTGTTATTATACAGAGAAGCCGACCGAGTATACCTCCATCCTGCTTGTTATTATACAGAGAAGCCGACCGAGTATACCTCCATCCTGCTTGTTATTATACAGAGAAGCCGACAGAGTATATCTCTGTCCGTGCTTCAGTTATTATACAGAGAAGCCGGCAGAGTATACCTCCATCCTGCTTGTTATTATACACAGAAGCCGACAGAGTATACCTCCATCCTGCTTGTTATTATACAGAGAAGCCGACAGAGTATATCTCTGTCCGTGCTTCAGTTATTATACAGAGAAGCTGACCGAGTATACCTCCATCCTGCTTGTTATTATACAGAGAAGCCGACCGAGTATACCTCCATCCTGCTTGTTATTATACAGAGAAGCCGACCGAGTATATCTCCATCCTGCTTGTTATTATACAGAGAAGCCGACTGAGTATACCTCCATCCTGCTTGTTATTATACAGAGAAGCCGACAGAGTATATCTCTGTCCGTGCTTCAGTTATTATACAGAGAAACCGACCGAGTATACCTCCATCCTGCTTGTTATTATACAGAGAAGCCGACCGAGTATACCTCCATCCTGCTTGTTATTATACAGAGAAGCCGACCGAGTATACCTCCATCCTGCTTGTTATTATACAGAGAAGCCGACCGAGTATACTTCCATCCGGCTTGTTATTATACAGAGAAGCTGACCGAGTATACCTCCATCCTGCTTGTTATTATACAGAAGCCGACCGAGTATACCTCCATCCTGCTTGTTACTATACAGACTGCTTGTAATTATACAGAGAAGCCGTCCGAGTATACTTCCATCCTGCTTGTTATTATACAGAGAAGCTGACTGAGTATACTTCCATCCTGCTTGTTATTATACAGAGAAGCTGACCGAGTATACCTCCATCCTGCTTGTTATTATACAGAAGCCGACCGAGTATACCTCCATCCTGCTTGTTATTATACAGAGAAGCCGACCGAGTATACTTCCATCCGGCTTGTTATTATACAGAGAAGCTGACCGAGTATACCTCCATCCTGCTTGTTATTATACAGAAGCCGACCGAGTATACCTCCATCCTGCTTGTTACTATACAGACTGCTTGTAATTATACAGAGAAGCCGTCCGAGTATACTTCCATCCTGCTTGTTATTATACAGAGAAGCTGACTGAGTATACTTCCATCCTGCTTGTTATTATACAGAGAAGCTGACCGAGTATACCTCCATCCTGCTTGTTATTATACAGAAGCCGACCGAGTATACCTCCATCCTGCTTGTTATTATACAGAGAAGCCGACCGAGTATACCTCCATCCTGCTTGTTATTATACAGAGAAGCCGACCGAGTATACCTCCATCCTGCTTGTTATTATACAGAGAAGCCGACCGAGTATACCTCCATCCTGCTTGTTACTATACAGACTGCTTGTAATTATACAGAGAAGCCGACCGAGTATACTTCCATCCTGCTTGTTATTATACAGAGAAGCTGACTGAGTATACTTCCATCCTGCTTGTTATTATACAGAGAAGCTGACCGAGTATACCTCCATCCTGCTTGTTATTATACAGAGAAGCCGACCGAGTATACCTCCATCCTGCTTGTTATTATACAGAGAAGCCGACCGAGTATACCTCCATCCTGCTTGTTATTATACAGAGAAGCCGACAGAGTATATCTCTGTCCGTGCTTCAGTTATTATACAGAGAAGCCGGCAGAGTATACCTCCATCCTGCTGGTTATTATTATGAAGAGAAGCCGAAAGAGTATACCTTCATCCGTGTTTCAGTTATTATGCAGTAAGTCAGCGGAGTATACCTCCGTCCTGCTTCAGTTTAAAAATCCAACAGGACAGGACTCTCGTTGGCACAAGTTTAAATCTATCGCCACCTACGTTTTCTGCTGAAATAGATTTTAGCCCCATGAGATGTTTGGGATTACTATGTTGTTTCATCAATAAAATGTTTGCCTACCCCATGTGGAAAGAAACCATGTTCAATATTCCTCCGTTTGTTCTCCAAAGTTTGTCTTTAATGCACGTGCGGTCGTCCCAATAGATTGTAAACCTCACTCACAATTTAACATGTACAGGATATACGTGGAATGAGAATCATTCAAATCTGTCACTAAATATGTATTAGAGGTAAAGCCTTTTTGATCATTAAAAGTATAAGGACAGATACTACAAACATTCCTACCATATTTAAAATTACCCACAGATCTGTCACTTTACCAGTGTTGATTCAGTGCGGGACCTGATCTTATTTTACTCGGCCCTAGAATATACATGTTTTTAGCCTTTTTGAACACCACTCATGGAAAATTCGCAATATTGGTTCTTAAAATGGGATCACGGGTTAAAATGTTCCAATGTTTTTTTATTAATCTTATAGGCTGATTGGTTACATCTAGTAGTAAATAAAATTGGATTATTACTAGTTGAACCTACACTTGTATGAGAACTGGTTAATTTCTTCAACAGAGTGGTCCGATGAATCATTTTTGCTGCACTGTAAGATTTTGCAATGTGATCTCTCCCATTGTCCTTATTTATACATTTCTACTTGAGCAGCACAGATTGTTTCTCAAATGTAACTTGTGATGAACTGTTTCTTCCAAGTTTATTAAATTAACCATAAGGAAAGTAATGAAGCCAATGTTGCTGGTGATTACTAGAGGCTTTGGAATAATGGTTGCAGGCCACAGATTTATGACATATATATATACAGTGGTCGACAAATCACCAAAAAATCTACTCGCCGAACAAAAAAATCTACTTGCCACCTAGTACCCCACGTGTGCTGCTTGGGCCAATAGGAGCTCGCCACAATGTTAAATCCACTCGCCCGGGGCGTGCAAATGTATAGGTTTGTCGAACACTGTATAATATATATATATATATATATATATATATAAAAATAAACAGATGGCACACACATATGTGGTAAAAAGGTGCTTGTCCTATACAGGTAATGTATAGATAGGTTCCTTACCAAGTAGATCCAGGATCCCAAGATCACGAGGCAAGAAGGAGACAGCACACTCAAAGGTACAAAAAGCAGCGTGTATTCAGTAGAAAAACCGGCACATAAACCCGACGTTTCGGTCCTTGACACAGGACCTTTCTCAAGGGAGTACATTTGCTCGCCCCGGGCGAGTGGATTTAACCCCAGGGCGAGTAAATATTGGCCCAAGCAGCACACGTTTGGTACTAGGTGGCGAGTAGATTTTTTTGTGTGGCGAGTAGATTTTTTGGTGATTTGTCAACCACTGTATATATATATATACATACATATGTATGTATGTATATACATACATACATACATACAGGAGGTCCCCACTAATACGGCGGATTCCGCCGTAAAGCAAAAATCGCCGGAATGCGGAACCGGCAATTTTCGTTAGGTGCGCATGCGCAGACCGGCAATGCACCGTTCTACGCATGCGCAACATCAGGGAAACCCTCCATTCTGCGCATGCGCGACCCGGGACCGACCCGTTCTGCGCATGCGTGGACATGGTGGCCCCCTTCTCAACACCGCCGTATTGCCGAAAAGCGGAGCACCGAGAAGCGGGGCCTTGCTATATATATATATATATCACTTTCTATATTCAAATCCTGGTCAACAAATTCAAATGTAGAAATTCAATGGTAATTGGGTGGATTGTACACGAGCTAAAGAAAGCGATGCGTGACGTCGTGACGCTTCCAGGAAGCAAAGCCCACCATTCCTGGCAGGCGTCTACTGGAGCTGCGGCAGCGGATTGGAGCAGCTGGAGGGAGGTGGTCGGACACTATTTAAGGGGTCTTGGTCACTCAATCTGTATCCCTGATGAAGGTGCTTAGCACCGAAACGTTGGATGCTGGATGCGTTTGACTATATCCCAGTCAATAAATGATCTTTTTACAGAAACTCTTTATTTGTACTTTTTTGCTGGTGTGCTCACCCCCCTCCCTTCCCCCCTTTGCTTTCTGTGGATTGTAAACGTACATTTCAGACCCATAGTGTTGATTTTAAGATATTATAACCCAGGTTGGAGATTAGTTTCAGTGCTATGCTTTGTAAACCTGAGTTATCTTGTAAGAGGGAATGCTCGGTTATTGCAGAAGAACAAAAAGAGGCAACTATGAAATTGACAGATTGTTGAAGGAATCCATAAGTTTTTAACCCTTTGCTGCCCTACCTACTAGCAAAAAGGTTAAGATCTTGCTTATGAGTGCGAGGTAACGATCTACCTTGCTTTAGCCAACTCACCTTAGTTTTCATAGGTCCATTGAAAGCTTCTATTATACATACTGTACAATGCATTAGGAGCGTCTTTTTTTTATTTTTTTTTGATGATGAAACAACGTCTTCTGCTGATTGTCAAGGAATGTCGGGTTATTATAAAACCAACTCTACCAAAGAATGCTTAACATCTGTTCCCTGAGAACATCATAAACGCTATCAAACATCTACTGCGACAATGACTTCTACTTTAATTAACAGGTCAACTGAAAACACATGAGCACATGAACACCACAGGCTCCTGATTAAAGATTTGGTAAGCAAGGTCTCTCCTTTTGTCAAATGACTAATCCCCCAACGTATTCCACAGCTCCATCTGGCAGTGACGGGGTTAAACCAGGGATGGACACAAATATAAAATACTTAGGATCCAGGCAGAATCTTTAGTAGCCAGCGTCTTGTTAGGTGCAGGGGCGGGTGGCTAACCATCCATGGGTAAAAATGTTTTTTTTAAGGTGCTTTTTCCAGTTACGGTTAGATATTATATCAAATAAAAGTTTTCTGCCGCCGGTTTAGCTACGTTGCACTGTACAAAGCACAGGGTACAAATGTGATGGTCAGTACAGCTCACAAACTAGTAACCGTATAATTAGGATGACCATATTTGTCCCGGCAAAAACGGGACAAATGGCACGCATGCGCAGTCGGGCCTCGACGACGACTTGCTGGCTGCCTGTGCGCATGCGCGATTGTCACTTGCTTGCTGCTCGTGCGCATGTGTTATAGTCACTTGCCGGCTGCCCGTGCACGATCGTCACTTGCTGGCTGCTCATGCGCAAACGCGATCAGCACTTGCCGACCGCACATGAGCGATTGGAGCGTGCTGATGGCGCAAGCACACGAGCGGCCAACAAGTGCTGATCGCGCCTGCGCAGCCGGTGGGATACAAATCCCGGGACAGAGGCTTAAAAACCGGGACTGTCCCGGTTTCACCCTACGTATAATTACATCATAGTCAGGAAGATAAGGGTTGTTGGTAAAGTCTCCCAGTATTGTTCTCTTGAAACTTGGCATCCACGGCTCTGCTATACACTGCAGGTCCCACTGGGCGGCATATGGGTTTTATGGATGAAGAAAGAACCTTTGCATGCAATGAAACCTCCCCCGCCCACCCCGTCTGTGAATTATAAACTGTACATTAAACACGCCTGTAATTTAAGAAAGATTCTGCTGAAATGAAGTCGGGAAAATGAAGCTCCTTGTTATGCTCCCATTTGTAATGTTCGGGCAACAGACATCCCTGCCAGGTTTCAAAGTCTTTCTTCTCCCATCCGTCACTCTGTATCGATTCCCCTAACGCAGCGGATCGTCTTAGCTGCGGTGTTTAATTTGGGGCAGATTTATCTCCGAGTTACTGGCGTAATGAATATCATATGTGCTCGCATATGACTTTCCGGCTGCTTAACCTCTTCACTGCCAGAGAGCGGTTAAACACCAGTCCCCTGTGCCCAAACACACTGCGGTTGCATTGAAGGTGGAATCCTACATTCCCATAACTCATTGTTCAACCCCTGTAGTTTTCTGGGGCTAAAACATGATAAATATATTGTGGCACGGTGCAATGCTATCACTTCAATCCCACCCTTCAAAAATAAAATATATATATACATACATATACACATATACACACATATACATACACGCTTTATTCAGACCATGTAAGCAGGACTGGGGCTTAATGGGTTAATCTTGCAAAATAATTTGTCTATTCAGAAAGGCGTCCAAAACTGTAAACGAAAATTCAATTAAAACTCGCCTCGTCGGCTCACATCAAAATAATCAGAGCGCTCTGTGGATGTTCTGTTTACATTGCGGTTCTTTGTTTACACTTCCCATATATTTTTTTACCATATGAGACAGACACAGTGATTAAAGCGTTCACTTTCTATGCAAAAATGTATTCTCCAGCGTGATTGCAAATATAAGCCATGATTTCCCCCTGTCTATGAAGACGCTTTCATTTGCTCCTCAGCCATATGATCATTCTAGATTTAACCCATTGGCTGTACAGCGGTTTGTAAGATATATATATTTTTTAAAAACACAATTTTTGTTAATGTCACCTTTCAGTAGTTATATTGGGGGAGGGAGGGTGAAGGGGGGTTTGCAGGGACTCAACAAGCTTTCTTTTCTGATTCTGAAATAACATTAATATAGTTTATATATTGCGTATACATTAATTTACCGTCAATGCATCGTGGGATGTGTGACACGGTACAAAAACAATTTACCCAGTATGTTCAATCTCCTACAGCTCTTATCACAAACAAAACAAGAAACCCCCCTCTCTTGCTCTCCAGGGTATAATCAATATTCTGCAATGATCAGAGATTTCTAGTAGGACTAAATGCAGTGTTCTCATCACAGGAACAGAGCAAGAAGCACAGAGGCTAATTAACCCTTTGTCTGTTTAAACCAACTTAAACTGGAACAGGCACTCAGTGACTACTATGTGATAAGGTTTATCAGCAGTTCATTGATACAGAAAAAAAACCCTCCATCAATCATTCCCCAGCCTGACACTTCTCCAGGCGCTATCAGTGGAGATGCCAAGATACAGGGGTACAATTCAGTCAGGAGCGCTAGAACAAGGGTTTCAAACTCAGTCCTCAAGGGCCACCAACAGGCCAGCGTTTATGGATATCCCTGCTTCAGCACAGGTGGCTCAATCAGTGGCCCAGTGTTCGACTGAGCCACCTGTGCTGAAGCAGGGATAACCATAAAAGCTGCCTGCTGGTGGCCCTTAAGGACTGCGTTTGAGATTCCAACGCTAAAATCTCTGCTCACGTGCATGAACTTCATTTCAGACATTTTTGCAGTGGACATCATCAGCTTTCAAAAATAAGACAGGTGGTAAAACAGAAACGCCCTCTGCGTGCAACAACAACATGCTGACTTTTGACTTTTTTTCCAGTCAATGTACATGTGAACAGAATTTTTAAAAAGTGTGTGCAAAACATAACATAATTCTACAATTCAGGTCGGATTCTAGAGCATTAATGTGTAGACATATCACAGTGTGGGGACCTCTGGTTCCTTCGGCAGCTGGTGTGAGTGACAGGAGTATATCATCCAGTTTTGACTGTAACAAAAGGCTGAGCTTGATAGATATGGATCCTTTTTTTTTTACCTGAACCATTATACCTTACGATGTCCACATTATTCTGAAGGTTGCATGTAAGGCCAGTTTAAAAAGGAGCAATCCAAGCCGTTTTTATTTTAATATATACAGGATTGAAGCAGGGGGGAGAGGGGTCTTCGGAGCTGAACCTCATTAGTTTCAGCTTCGGGGCCCCTCTGCTTCTGGAGATACTTACCCTAGAAGGGAGTGCCGATATCTCCTGCAGTTTTCAGCTTCTGCGTCACATGGGCCAATAGGAAGCCGCGCCTGATGACGTCACGGCGGGCCAATAGGAAGCCGTGACATCATCAGGTGTTAAGCAGGGCCCAGGAGATATGAAAATAATTCATATCGTGAACCTTGGAGTGGCTACTGGCACCCCCTACGGGGGGGCAAGTACCTCCGGAAGCAGGGGTCCACGGAGCTATTAAGGGGGCCGAGCTTCGGAGACCCTCTGCTTTAATTCTATATATAAAAATTAAAAGGGGGGAAAAAAACGGCTTGGATTGCCTCTTTAATGCAGTCCTACACAATGAGCAATTAAACGGAATAACAGATAAAAAGTGAGATCTGCAAAATGTTTTATTTCAATGGGAGCTTTATATGAAGATTCGCTTTACCGATACCAAGAAATCCTTCTTGGCTCTTTCAAATACACCATTTGGTTTTCGAAATACAAAGGCAATGCGATGGTTTTTATGAAACATTAAAAAGACTTTTTTTTTTTTTTTTTTTACGGTCATTCCTCTTTTCTCAGAAAATATGGGCTATAAGTTCTAGCGGTGGAGAAAGAAAACTCATTTAGGAGACATATGCAAGATCTTAAAAGCCATTTCAATTTTATTGCTGTTTGCAATGGTTGATATGGTTGTCTGTAAAGATTGTTTTCATTTTTGTGGCTACAACGGTACCTATTGTGCTGACCATTGGCCGAGCCCCACGTGCTTAAGCTGGGCTATCCTGAAAACCTGGCCTGTTGATGGCCCTTTCGGACTGAAGCTGGCCACCCCATGTCTAGGTTAACCCTGCCTATGAAATTGATGCTGGTATTTAGAGTCTAAATCCTAAGGCACATATATATTTTACAAACCAATCATTTTCTTCGGCGGTCGATAAAAAGATTTTGAAGAAAACCCCTTTGTTTCAGAAGAGGTAATAATATGCAAAGCACTTTCAATATCTCACGGGTCTCCTCATAACAAAACACCAGTACATATGAAGAACAAACCTGTGCGTTTTAAGAGCTCTGTACACACCCTACTACCTCTACGGAGAGCATTCTTATTGGTTTAATAAAAAGTATCGCAACCTATAGAACAAGTAAAGAAGAGCATAACCCAGGGGTGGCCAACTCCAGTCCTCAAAGGCCACCAACAGGTCAGTTTTTAAGGATATCCTTGCTTCAGCACAGGTGGCTCAGTTTTCGGCGGCTCTCTTTGGCCCAGTTGGATGTCGCAGTAGAATGTGAGAAAACATGCATCGTGTATAGAACATGGGTGGCCAACTCCAGTCCTCAATGGCCACCAACAGGTCATGGTTAAGGATATCCCTGCCCTAGCACAGGTGGCTCAATCAGTGGCTCAGTCAAAGACTGAGCCACCTGTACTGAAGCAGGGATATCCTGAAAATTTGACCTGTTTGTGGCTCTTCAGGACTGAAGTTGGCCACCCATGGCGTAACCCCCTTAGCTGCCAGAGGGGCCACCAATGTGTTTCTGGCCCCTCTGGCAGGGAAGGGGTAAATGGGCCGCCCAGTGGGAAATCTTTAAAAAATAAAATAAAAGCAGCCTCCCTTCATAAAGTCTAACGAGTTTTTATTTTCACCACTTGCCATTATCCTGCATCCTGATCCTTAAATACCTTTGTTTTGAGTTCTGTAATTGCATCATCGGCTTTCAACCAATGGCATGAACAAGGGAGAGGCTTCGCCCACACGAACACGGCCTCCAAAACAAACCTGTCAGAGCCAATTTCTTTCTTTGAACTGTAGTAGGTGTGTGGAAAAGGTTAGGGTAGGAGAAGGAGACACACCGAATAGAAGATAGAGTTGGAAGTGACTGAGGGCGGTGCATGGGTCAGTACTCATTAAAAGCACACACCTTACACACAATATTAAGTGTGGGAAATGCCCTTAACATGTTTGAAAGGTTCAGCATTGCTTCGTTTTCATACGTATTCCATTAAAATTGTTATCTAAAGACGAAAAGGCACATCTTCTGTCAGACCCTCGGAATCTACTAACCATGTTGCCAGATTACATGTAATATATATGTGTGTGTGTGTGTGTGTGTGTGTGTGTGTGTGTTTGTGTGTGTGTGTGTGTGTGTGTGTGTGTGTGTGTGTGTGTGTGTGTGTGTGTGTGTGTGTGTGTGTGTGTGTGTGTGTGTGTATATATATATATATACACACACATACATACATACACACACACACGGACAGTGTTCTCTGCATTTCATTACATGGGACAGCAAGTATAGTGTTGCATTACATCAGTAATTTTCAACCGGGGTTCCTAAGAACCCTTGACTTCCCTGCAATTTTCTGGTCTTGTAAGATCAGAAGAATTTGCAATGCATCGGATCTCAGACGCGCTATAGAGAGGGTCGGGGTTCCTTACAATGCATCTGATCACAGACGCGCTATTAGAGTGGGTCGGGGTTCTGCAGAATTTCACAATATAATTTTAGGGTTCCTTAACCAAAAAAAAAAGGGTTTACAAAGCAATGCATTACATCAATACAAACATGAGTTAGAACTTACAGTCTAAGCAGTATAAGGGGTGAAGCAGCTTTCTTTGCATTCCGTTATAGTTACCTAAAGACAAAAATATACTGTTGCCTTATAATGTTAACGTTTCCCTATGATATGGGTTTTCTGTTCCAGTCACATATTTCTTGATTGATAGAGCTTCATGTACCAAGCTATTTTATCATTGCATTCAGTGGTGTTTTCAGGTTACTTACCAGGCAGACTGTGTGCCCGCTAGGACTGCCAACTTGCCATAGATTAATGTAACAGTTTCAGCCAATGGTGGGTTTTATTGTTGAATGGGAGATCCCATTAAATTTCCTATTGTGATTTGATCTGTACGAATAGCCACTAAAGTTTCTCAGGCAAATCTGCAAACGTTATCCCCGGGGGGGTGTCTAAACATTCTGGCAACTTGGCAAACATTGTTGGACTAGGCATTGTCAGTCAACAACTGAGCCACCTGTGCTGAAGCAGGGATATCCTTAACACTGACCCGTTGGTGGCCCTTGAGGACTGGAGTTGGCCACTCCTGCTATAGAGTATTTCAAAACCCGTCGTCCTGGCTGTTACCAGGGTACCGTCCCCTGATATCTCAAGGAGGGAGAGAAAACAGGCTGCACGTCAGTAAATGAGCATAGATCCGTATTTAGAGATGGGAGTGAGGAAGTTGGCAGAGCACCAGAAAATCCCTTCCAAAATCACTCAGCAATGTGAAGAATTGAGCTGATCTGTTAGCACAGGTAAAGCAGACACATAGGATTATAGCAGGTTCTCTAGTGCTAAGTTTACTGTGTACTCTTCCTTCTCATTCTCCCCCAGTCATAATCCACCTCAATGTCTTTGCACGGTTTCGTTTTTTAACCCCAGCACTGCTGGTGTAGCTTTTTACACTTTGAATGTTTCCCTTTGGACCAGATGGTTCGAAGGGGTTATATGATCTAATTTATTTTTGTGATAAGACACAGGCAAACTGTCATCCCCTTTTCTCACCTTGTGAAATAACCATGATACCAGTGTTTGCTGTTACAATTAGTGTTTGGGGGGGCAATAAATTACTGATAAGGCAGACAATTACAGGCTTCCCCTAGATAAGAAAAAACATCCATTTCCCAAGAACACAAAGAAGTGATATTGTCACTTTAATAAAAGTGATTACATCTTTTTAAAGAAGATAATTACATAGGCAGGATGTTGAATAGTACTAATTACCTGCTAAATGGACTCGCTCTTTAACTGGTCTGCTGAAGGGGTTAACTGCCTTTGTGTTGAGAACAAATGATGTAATATCACTAACTTAAACCAAACTGGATCCTCCCCCCCCCTTCACCCCCATACATATAGACTAGCCAGCACTGTTCTCAACAACCCAACAGACACTACACACAAACATACATCAACAAATCCCCACTACTCTCTTCCCAATCTTTTGCCTCGTCTGTCCTCCTGCTGGGGAGACATGCCGTTTGATGTTTCTGAACAGTGGAGCATCCCCAGACACTTCAGTCAAAGTAATCATGGAGGATAATGTTGTTCTGTGCTGACCTCTAGACAAGAAGGACAAGCACTACCTATATCTACTAAGTGGGTGCAGACTTGATCACTATACACTAACCACTACATCAGGAAGAGCTTCAAACGCAGTAGTGACCAACAGGAAATGGAACATGACCACGTAAAACCTACAGCTACAACAAGCAAGGAAGTGTGTGTGGACCAACTATTTAGTGCTTGGGGAGCTGGCATTGCTTTAAATCCCAGTGAATGGTGCAGTTCCACTACGGACAAAGTGAATGAATAGCAGTCATAGATATAGGTCATTTGTTTCCTGGTACAATAAGGATTCTCGCCTGTTACAGTCCATAAGGTAGCATGATTTATGGACGGTTGCTTTATGTCAGTGGGTCAATTAAAAAGGTAAACTGATAAATGAAAGGTGAGCCTTAGGGTATCGATTATCATTTGTAATTTGCAATGTTTACAAGCACAGGCCAGGATAAACTTTTTTATTGAAATGCTTCAATTTGTCTGATTTTATTAGAAAAAGGAATAATCTAGGTTTTAATCTAATTGGTTACTGTATCACTGTCTAAAATTCAGTTTAAAGCTATGAAGGACTGCACCTTTAAATATTAACCTCCCAAGGAAGTATGACTTTACAACCAATTTCCCCAACACAGATTCACACCCTTTGTTCCTTTCATTTATATTTACAGCATGCTAAACTGTACTGGTTTACGACCATCTCACTACCTGTAAATTCTTCTAGATAAGAACTCCTTTCTTCCAAAGCTTCCTTTACAGCATAACCCTGCATTGTACTCCTATCCCTGTATATTTCATGTTACTTCAATTACACCAGAAAGAGCTGTACTGGAGTGGTTGGCAGCACACAATGATATAGAGCAATTTGCTTCAAGCCAGGTCTTCCATCACTGAACTGGTTAAAGGTTAACTAAAAGTTCATCAATGTTTCCCCGGAGTAAACTAGTGAATAGTTACAGCACAAGCCTGGCAGCACACAATGAATACCTACTCCCTACACCTCTCCATGTGACCCTAGGCAAGCCAATTTAGCTGTGGATGTCAAAGTTCAACCAACAGTAATTGGGAAACATATTCATAGATCTTGCTTACCACACACGGATTCTATGCATCTATATAATACAATACATACATACACCATGTCCAGGGAAAAAAGGGACCCCTTTTGTCATCATATTTTATGCTCAATCCCCATGAAAATGTGCACAATTGGAGGTCTGTTATGTAGATTAACCCTATATAAGAAGCACAATGTACAGTAGACAATCAACTGATGTTAACTAAATTGATGTCACGATTATGTCAACAAGTACCAGATACACTGCGGTAGGTACATGTCCAATAAACGAGAAATAGGCGTTTTTCCTACATAGCTCGTAAATGTGTTAAACTATTGTGATCTAATCTGAAACACTAAGGTTACTCTAAAGTTGGAGTTGTGTGTGTTCAGAGTGTGTGTTCAAAATGTAATTCTGCTGAAATGCACACCCGAAAACAACGTCACTGTCTGATTGTATAATCCATAATGCGTTGATCCAGCTGCTCCCACTCCTGAACGATACATTGTTTTAAAATCAGTTTTGTTCAGTCCTTCTAGCGCCCATCCTTTATCAGGAAACATTTTATGTAATTGTTTTGGACCTTAATTCTTGCTCTGTCTCGAGCACTTTAGAACGTGCTTATCTTCTTCGCAAAACACCATTTTGTAACACTGCACTTGATGAGGTCATCACGCCGTCACCAATTCCAAAAATATTTATTAGATTATCAAATAATTCTTCAAATGTAATAATCTGTAACAATCCTACAATTGCAACAGGTTTAAAATAACTAGTGATATATATATATATATATATATATATATATATATATATATATATATATATATATATATATATATATGTATAAAGATAGATAGATAGATAGATAGATAGATAGATAGATAGATAGAGCTCAACCCCCTTATAACGCTGTGCTTGGGGTCCAAAGAATCACATTGCGATATAAGCGGATCGCGTTAGATATAATGTACAATTGTATGCATTGCACAATAAAGTATTTAAGATACCAATAATCGTGTTGTAAAGTATTCATAAATACAAAAATTGGGAGCCACGCTTGCATCGCATTATAAGCGGATTCACGTTGTAACGGATCGCGTTATAATGGGGTTGAGCTGTATATATGATGGGGTTGAGCTGTATATATGTATCCGTACCGTGTTAATAATCAAAAATAATCAATAATGATGCACAGTTTTTAACAAAAAACCTCTCTTGCCTTATCCATTGTAACACCGCCGGAAGAAGAGGAGATCAGTGTATCTGAAAAGCTTGCACCAATAAAAGCATATCGTTAGCCACAGAACGGGATCATCTATTAGTTTTTATTATATATATGTGTGTATATCTCTCTCTCTATATATATATTTTTATATATATATATATATATATAAAGATGAACACAAATATGCTTCCAATGGCATAATGAAATGTAATCAAAGTAAAGTTTAAAAATTGTGCACTCATAATTTGAATGATTATTATTCGCATGTAAGGAATAAACATCATTCACTCTGGCCGTGTCTCTGTGATTGAGTAGTCGTTTCTTACTACTGCCAGGCGTCCTGTCCATTTAAGGGATCCCCACTTTCCAATCTCCGGAGTTGTTGGCGCCAGTGCCAACGCCACAGCTTTATCGGCGACCTGACAACCAAGCATGCATTAGCTGCTTCACCTTATGCGTTTCGTGGACCTCCTCCCACTTCCTCATGGGCATAATCAGATCAGGAGAGGTCGACGATAAAAAAATCGGTGATGTCAGCACTGGCGCCAGCAACTCCGGAGACTGGACAAGAGGGGATTCCTTATTAAAGTCTTAAACGGTCAGGACGCCAGGCAGAAGCCCCCAAGGTAGGAAGGCAGAAGCCCCCACAGTAGGAAGAAGCGACCTGCTCACTAACAGAGACACGACCAGACTGAAGGATCTTTATCCCAAATAATAATCATGCAAATTGCGAGTGCACAATTTTTAAACTTCACTTTGTGTTATTTGATGACATTTTATCATACCGTTGGAAGCGTGTTTGCGCTCATCTGTTACAGACAACAATCTCCAGTGACTACAGGATCACTATTCCAACAGCAGCACTTCTTTTGGCATCAAACCTGCGTCTTAAACCTGCTACCTCATGTACTAACAGACGGGTCATACTAATATTATTTACGGTTACCTATTCATCAATTTGTATCTTTTTACACTACATTCCACTTTACCATTGACCTTTTTTTTTATCATATATATATTTTTTTATCATATATCTTATACTATATTAGTGAAAGCACTGTATGTTTGCCTGCCTGCCTGCATGCATGCATGCCTGCCTGCTGGATGTCCGGTGTCCCTAGCGGCAATCTCATTGGTCCCTTGGGCCGCCCGTCCCCGCACACCTCTCATTGGCCTCACACACTCACACCACCCCCTTGGCCCGCCCCCCACACCTCTCATTGGCCTGAGGCGGAGTGACGGGCCAAAGGTCCAAAAAAATAAATAAAACACACACACACACACACACACACACACACACACACACCTCTCTCCCCTCTCCAAATCACCTTTTCCCCCTCCCCAGCGGCATCACCTCTTCCCCCTCCCCAGCGGCATCACCTCTTCCCCCTCACCAGCGGCATCACCTCTTCCCCCTCCCCAGCGGCATCACCTCTTCCCCCTCCCCAGCGGCATCACCTCTTCCCCCTCCCCAGCGGCATCACCTCTTCCCCCTCCCCAGCGGCATCACCTCTTCCCCCTCCCCAGCGGCATCACCTCTTCCCCCTCCCCAGCGGCATCACCTCTTCCCCCTCCCCAGCGGCATCACCTCTTCCCCCTCCCCAGCGGCATCACCTCTTCCCCCTCCCCAGCGGCATCACCTCTCCCCGCTCCAAATCACCTCTCCCCGCTCCAAATCACCTCTCCCCGCTCCAAATCACCTCTCCCCCCTCCCCGCTCCAAATCACCTCGCCCCCCTCCCCGCTCCAAATCACCTCGCTTCCCGCAGCTGCCACGCGGCGCGTAAGATGGCGGACCCCCTTCCTCCCTCGCGGCGCCGAGTCAGACGGTGGCGGCGCCCGGAAGTACAGGTAGGTGTCGCTCCCCACCTCCGGCGCCAAACGGAACTGAGAAAGGGCGCATCAACTGAGGTGTGTGTGTGTGTGTGTGTGTGTGTGTGTGTGTGTGTGTGTGTGTGTGTGTGTGTGTCACTGTCCACTGCCCCCCCCTCCTATCCACTGCCCCCCCTCCTATCCACTGCCCCCCCCTCCTGTCCACTGCCCCCCCCTCCTGTCCACTGCGTCCCCCCCCTCCTGTCCACTGCGTCCCCCCTCCTGTCCCCCCTCCTGTCCACTGCCCCCCCTCCTGTCCACTGCCCCCCCCTCCTGTCCACTGCCCCCCCCTCCTGTCCACTGCCCCCCCTCCTGTCCACTGCCCCCCCCCTCCTGTCCACTGCCCCCTCCCTCCTGTCCACTGCCCCCCCCCTCCTGTCCACTGCCCCCCCCTCCTGTCCACTGCCCCCCCCCCTCCTGTCCACTGCCCCCCCCCCTCCTGTCCACTGCCCCCCCCCCTCCTGTCCACTGCCCCCCCCCCTCCTGTCCACTGCCCCCCCCCTCCTGTCCACTGCCCCCCCCCTCCTGTCCACTGCCCCCCCCTCCTGTCCACTGCCCCCCCCTCCTGTCCACTGCCCCCCCCCTCCTGTCCACTGCCCCCCCCTCCTGTCCACTGCCCCCCCCCCTCCTGTCCACTGCCCCCCCCTCCTGTCCACTGCCCCCCCCTCCTGTCCACTGCCCCCCCTCCTGTCCACTGCCCCCCCCCTCCTGTCCACTGCCCCCCCCTCCTGTCCACTGCCCCCCCCTCCTGTCCACTGCCCCCCCCCTCCTGTCCACTGCCCCCCCCCCTCCTGTCCACTGCCCCCCCCCTCCTGTCCACTGCCCCCCCCTCCTGTCCACTGCCCCCTCCCTCCTGTCCACTGCCCCCCCCTCCTGTCCACTGCCCCCCCCTCCTGTCCACTGCCCCCCCCCCCTCCTGTCCACTGCCCCCCCCTCCTGTCCACTGCAGGAAATGCAGGGGGAGGAATCCATGCCTTTGAGGCGCCCCCCCCCTCCCTTTGACGCCCCCCCCTCCCTTTGACGCCCCCCCCTCCCTTTGACGCCCCCCCCTCCCTTTGACGCCCCCCCCCCTCCCTTTGACGCCCCCCCCTCCCTTTGACGCCCCCCCCCTCCCTTTGACGCCCCCCCCCTCCCTTTGACGCCCCCCCCCTCCCTTTGACGCCCCCCCCCCTCCCTTTGACGCCCCCCCCCTCCCTTTGACGCCCCCCCCCTCCCTTTGACGCCCCCCCCCTCCCTTTGACGCCCCCCCCTCCCTTTGACGCCCCCCCCCTCCCTTTGACGCCCCCCCCCTCCCTTTGACGCCCCCCCCCTCCCTTTGACGCCCCCCCCTCCCTTTGACGCCCCCCCCCTCCCTTTGACGCCCCCCCCTCCCTTTGACGCCCCCCCCCTCCCTTTGACGCCCCCCCCCTCCCTTTGACGCCCCCCCCCTCCCTTTGACGCCCCCCCCCTCCCTTTGACGCCCCCCCCCTCCCTTTGACGCCCCCCCCCCCTCCCTTTGACGCCCCCCCCTCCCTTTGACGCCCCCCCCTGCCTTTGACGCCCCGCGCGCACACACTGACTGACTGCCGCACGCACACACTGACTGACGCGCACACAAAGCCTGACTGACGCACGCACACACTGACTGAGGCACACACTGACTGTGTGTGCGTCAGTCAGTCTGTGTGTGTTTGTGTTTCTGCCTCAGACTCACTGACGCGCGAGCAAACACACAGTGACTGACGCACACACGCTACATGAAGCTGTAAAGGAGGGAGGGAGGGGGGGGACTGGATTGATGTGAATGGGGGACAAACAGAGAGAGGGGGAGGAGAGAGAGGAACGGGAACATTACATCCCGGGCAACGCCGGGTCTCTCAGCTAGTATGATATATATCTATACACACACACACACACACACACACACACACACACACACACACACACACACACACACACACACACATGGGAGTTGTGAATACTTAGGTAAGCACTGATTCCTAGATCTCCTCTCTTCAAGTCACTTGCAAACTCAGGATGAAACAGTGCTAATTATGATGTATTTTTCAAGTGAGTACCATGTAAACGTTCCCGCAGAGAGTCTGCAGAGCAGCCCCGGGTGCATATTTTGTCCAAACAAGAGGAGAAAAATCCAGACAAGTGACGAGATAGAAATGATGTCTTATCAGGAGACATAAAAGGAAAGATATATGTTGCAACTAAAAAGTCTGAACTTGGAAAGTCAGGGGTGGAACCAGCAGCCGTCAGAAGAACATCACCAACACTTGGCTATTGAAGGATTCTGGCAGCGTTATCTGGCCCCTCTCTGTCGCTATTAACCCATTCATTTTTGGAGGCATGAAAAAGAATTGGAGCTCAGTCAAAAAGCATGAAGATTCCCCAAAAAAGTAAAAATCACCATGAACATATTTGGGGGTTATTTAGCGACACTTCCCAGCAGCATAACAAATGTAAACACCAGGTTTATCAATGAAGAAAAGCCCTTCAGTTTCTCCTTGATAAATCTGGTGCCGTTTCTTTGGCCCAGCGTTGCATCCGGGATACTTTTAGAAGACATAGTTTGGCAGCAGCGTTTAAGGATGCAGAAACTTCAGCTCTTTTGAGAAACAACAAAAAATAAGCACAGAACTGATATGACTTCTACTTTTTCAGAAGACCGAAGTTTCAATCTTTAAAGGAAACTGGGATGTAAATAAATAAAAGATTTAAAAAACAGAACAAAATCCTACAAAATGTACAAGCGTAGAATGGAACTAAAGTGGTCAATGTAGATACCATGAAAAGACTACTTTACATGTGATTTTAACACGGAAGACTGGTCAAATTTAGAGATAGATGGCAAACTATTAGTGCTTATGTGCCTTTGGCAGCCTTTATTGCAAAATCTTCATTGATAGGCTCTATTATAATGTTTTTCAACAGGGGTTCCTAGGAACCCTTGGGTTACCCGGGCATCCCTAAAGAGTTCCCTGCAATTTTAAGGTAATTTGAAAATTGTACCAAATACAGAAGGCTTTACAATGCATATTAATCTCAGACGCGCTATTAGAGAGGGTTGGGGTTCCTTACAATGCATATTAATCTCAGATGTTCTATTAGAGGGGGTTGGGGTTCCTTACAATGCATCTGATCTCAGATGCGCTATTAGAGAGGATTGGGGTTACTACAATGCATCTGATCTCAGACGTGCTATTAGAGAGGGTTGGGGTTCCTTACAATGTATCTGATCTCAGACGTGCTATTAGAGAGAGTTGGGGTTCCTTACAATGCATATTAATCTCAAACATGCTATTAGAGAGGGTTGGAGTTCCCTATAATCACTTTACAGTACAATTTCCCCCTGCCGCCAAAAAAAGCAAATGCAAGAAAAAATACCGGTATCTCACAAGGAAACAAAACAAACAAACAAAAAAAAAGTTATCACGTTCCTTATATTTTTAATCCAGCACTTGAAATTGGTTATCAAGCCCTTCTGCGCTGGAGGGACCAGCACTGAAAGAGTTAAACGGTTGCACGGGAAAGCAGCAAAATATGTTCATTTCTTCCTAAAGGTGGGATAACATCTAAGTAACCTGATCCCAGGACAGCCTTTGTTTTCATTAGTCACATTTGGCATTTCAACAGCTTATAAAATCTGATCATTCTACCCCCACTCCTGACCCTTATGGGGCTCGCAGGGAAGGGAAGGTTGCACAGACCTTATAAAGTGCTCCATGAAAACCAGCAACTCATGAATGCTGATATGAAGCCCCCCACAGAACAGCTGTAGCAGACTTTATGGGATAACCCATTCATCCCCAGAATGCGCCTTCCCCGAACATAAATAACCCAGGTATCTACAGCATTAAAATCACACACGTGCACTCACCACTTTAAGCCATATATCTTTTAGTATCTGTGATTTAGCAGCTGGAAAACCTTAGAAGAAGTAACGTTAAATGTTCCATTTCCTCTAGGTTTGTTTATTTTTTACATTCTCTTGATAAGTATTTTTTTTTAAAGTAAAGAAAAATATAATTATATAAAATCGCCCAGATTAAAGGATCAGCGTAACATTCTGCATGTTATATATTCATATCGCACATTATCCTGTCAAACTTTGAAAAAGCTGTATTCTTTCCAAGCGCCTGTGAAATATGCAACCTTCTGGGGGGGGGGTGAGGGGGGTTGTCTTGTCAATTCTTCCTAGAAACACTACAATACACATTCGAATGAGCAGTCCTGTTTATCAGCATATCTCAGGCTGGCAGTGACAGCATTTAGCATTGTAACACAAATACATACATACTGTACACACAGAAGTTTTTCATTTTTAAGACCAACAGTATAAATAGAGAGCACAAAATACCAGATCGCACAATAAATCCAAACACAGTACTACACATTGCACAAATAATAAAACACATATCACGAAATATATATTTCCCATCGTTTTAGTTAGGTGCAGATAAAGCTCCCACCCAACATATAGCAAAATGCAACAATGGCAAAGAACCGGCCTAAAAAGTGTATTTTAACATGTTCACAGTACATGGGTTTTACTTATTCTTTATGGGTATTAGGAACTTGTCCATCTGAACACCAAATGCACAACACACATACACACACACACACACACACACACTAGACTAGATTAATGTGCCCGTGTCTCACACTAGAAAATATTTTAACAGGACATGACAAAAGGCTGTCTCATGTTTTGTTTGGGATTAAACGTTTCTTGCATTCTCTCGTGCATAGTAATTGTTGTTAAGATTATTTAAACAGTGAAAAATGTTCGCTCCTGCAAACTTCTGTTAGAAGATTGAAATCTGAGCCACTATGTGTGGTTCTCAGTGGTTGTACACAGTATTAAAAAAAAATTATATATATATATATATATATATATATATATATATATATATATATATATATATATTATACACATAGACACACACACAACGATTGACCCAACTCTGTATTGAAAGTAAAAGTACATTGTGAAGTGGACTGATGTGAATCCTTCTAAAGGGTTTAAAATTCCACACTTGGTAACCATAATGCTATAGAAATGCTAATTTCTAAACCTCTTCACTTTACCAATTTCTTGCAAAGTTTAGGGGCAGAGGGATTTAAAGCACATTGACCTTTCAAAATCCGTGGAGAAAATATCTTAACCCATTTGCTCCTTAAACTGCTGGGCCATCCAACAGCGAAAGGGTTATTTTGCCGCAAAAAGACAGAACGCTATCTTGCATTGTAACTTTAGGCTGCTCTATTTAAGCATGTACTGTATTTATCAACCCTACCGCTGCACAGGACACTTAAAATAATCAGAAATGATCAGACAACCCTCACTGTGCATGAAAACCCTAAAAAATGTATTCCACTTATCTTTTGTCCGCTAGTCGGGGGTCTTTATTTATAAGGCCGTATTCCTGGTTGATGAAAGCACTATACAGCTTAGCGTTCTCCAGCAAGGATTCTCTTATTGAACGATTCATGTCATTTGATTCCCTTGCGGCCTGTAGTGCATTGTGTTGCTGGCCCCATTGCCAGTCAAGGGTTTCATTTAAAGTTCTATATATGTTTCTAACAAAATGATTTAATGGGCAAAATACATTATGCCGACTTATATATTATATTGTAGGACAATATAACTACATTACGAAAAAAACACTAATACAGCGATAATAGGTTGAACAGGTCTTACGGCCTTTCTAGAATCTAGATTATACGGCCAATATAAAATATATATAAATGCATGTATTGTTTCAACAATGTTTATCTTGAGCATTTTTACATCACTACATGTAACCACACTTTGTGTTGTGCATCATAACACACTGCCACCTTATAATTAAATAATATTAATAATACTGTCACTGTACAATTTAGTGTATGTACCGTTAATGATACCTACATAATGTTCTTACCGTACCAAGAAAAAAAACCCTATGATTGACAGCAAGATATGAATTACACACATCCTAGACTATATAATAATTAACCAATGTCTATTGGCGCTGTCCTTTTGATCTACAACATCGGCAACAGCCAAAGGCAATTATGGGCATGGGCATTTTTTTTTTTCAATTTTTTAATCTTGAATCTTTATTTATTTCTTTTTGTTGGACCCTTTCAACTACAATATGAAATAGTAGATATGAGTTCAAACGGATAACCAAAGATAAGAGTAAAATGTCAGGCTCAAATCTTACAAAACTTGCTTCCTAACTTCTCTGCCATATCTTTTGTCAAGTTAGAACAAAAACATTTATATAGAGATACTGAGGATGTGAAATTAGCTTTTGTATTTGCCACTACAGTGTATGGGAGACCAGATGTACACTGCAGCACCTCCTGCATTGAAGTGATTAAAAGCCACGCTGTCCTATGGTCAGGGTTTGTAGAGAATAATTCACTACAAACTCCCCAGTAATTTTATATTCTGTTACAATTTTGATGGGTGTGCTCAACTTTGAGTTTTTTGATTATTTTGCATTAGTATGAATAGTCTGCTGTGTTCCCACTCTGTGAGCACCGCAAAAAATATCCTGTCTTCCATGCGACATTGTTCAGTATTCATTTTTTTTACGACAGAAATGGTCAATATTGTAATGGGAGCCTCAATTAGAAAAAAAATCAAATACATTTTTATATATATATATATATATATATATATATATATAAATATATAATCAAAAATAGACGATACCGTTCTGTGGCTAACGAAATACTTTTATGTGTGTGTGTGTGTGTGTGTGTGTGTGTGTGTGTGTGTGTGTGTGTGTGTGTGTGTGTGTGTGTGTGTGTGTGTGTGTATATGTATATATATATACACAAAGACATGATATTATTTTGTAAATATGGTAGGAAAAAACATGTAGTCAACGTTTTATATATATATATATATATATATATATATATATATATATATATATATATACACAGTGGTCAACAAATCACCAAAAAATCTACTCACCGAACAAAAAAATCTACTCGCCACCTAGTACCACACGTGTGCTGCTTGGGCCAATGTTAAATCCACTCGCCCGGGGCGTGCAAATGTATAGGTTTGTCGAACACTGTGTGTGTGTGTGTGTGTGTGTGTGTGTGTGTGTGTGTATATATATATTTATATATATATATACACACACACACACTGTATATATACTGTACTGTATATCATTGTTAAGAAACATTGTAATTTTCTAATTGATTGTGATATGCCATGTTTTAATTGAACACACCTGTGGCTTATTAAATAAGCATGCTCTCTACACATATCCTTAATAGTGAAACCTGATGGAGGACCCTTGAGAGAAGTGAATCCAATACATGCAGAGAACAGAAAGAGGTTGCCTGCACTCGTTCGCCTCCACATTTTCACAGGCCCCCTTAGGTCTACCGTCCGGCACTTCTGAATATTCTAGTTTACGTGGAACTTGGACGCAATGTTAAAGTGAATTGACGTGTGGACAGTGCAATCCAGTTCTGTACTACATGTGCCTTTCTTCCTAAACTCGGCATGATACAGGATTGTAGTTCACATTCAAGACAACTTTTGTTTCATTAGCCATATCAACAGGTCTATCGATTAAACAACCTGATCATTCCGCATTCAGGGTTACACAGACCGTCGGAGGTCAAGCTTAGGACAGGCTGTCCTCCCTGAATAATGTTTAATTGGAATCTCTGAGTCTCAGCATGCAGAACTGTATCAACTCTAAATATGCCTGCCTTCAATTAGATTTCTTTGTTGCAGTATCAGGTGTTCAACCCATTTACACATTATTGCTCTGCCCTGGTGACACCAAACAAAGAAGGATTCACAAGAATAGAAAATGCATTATGTTTTACATATGTTCATATTAACGCTTTGATAATTAAAAGTTGAAACTTTTCTTAAGACTCATTGGAACCTTTTTCGGTTACATAGGAACCAGCAGCATAAAATATATCAGAGCGCCAAGGCTAGGAGGTTAATAATTCCTTTCTACCACAACATACAGGGTCCCTTTTTACCGAGGATCTGTCTGTGTGCGAGTAATCACAGAAACACCCTTACTGAATGTAGGTTTTGTAAGAGGATTTGGCTTTTAACAATGTGTATCATTTGCTAAAGTGGGGGTTAGACCGAAATCTGCTTTGACAATGAACAGACCCCACCCCTTTAAGTTGATGTATCAACTCTGTCCTTTGCAACAAGGTCCATGCAGAAGATAAGAATGTAAGGTCTTTAGGGCAAGAATTCCCATCTCATAACATTTAGTTTTAGGTATTGTGCTCTTTTAATAATATGCGCCTTGTATTATTATGCATTGTTGGGAAACTTGTAAAGGTAAGGAAGTAACTAGTTAATACATTATAAGAAATAGATAATTACCCCCGCACCCAACTATTCCAGTCCCTTTTAAATCGTATTGCCATCTTCTCAGAATCTGAACGGCTTAGGTAGTGTCACAATTTATTTAAAAATTACACACAAAAGTGGCTGATGATAAGTGTAGTTAAGAGTCATATTGGTTGGTTAAGTAACATACTAGTAGAAGACAGAATACAAGCTGCCCTGTATTGCATTAGTAATCTCACTTCTGTTCTTTCTACTGACTGCTTAACTTATTCTGGCTTTGCACGAATTTTCTCTGATAAGCGTCAATACTCATGTGCTGTTCTTCCTTAACATTAATAAAGCCACGTATGCCATTAAAAAAAAAAGGGGGAAAAAAGAAAACCGTTGATCCTGCTATAATTAAAACCACTTGCAACCCTCTGTCTTTTTTTTTTTTATATAGCGCTGTTGGCTGGCTTTCCAGTATTGCTTACTGCAACATATAGTCATATTTATGCCAAAATCCAATATTGTAAATATCACCATACGGTGAGTCACTACCCAAAACTCTTCGCGAATAAAGGGTACCTCATCTACAATACAGTGATTTAAGACCCCTTCAGCAGATTCTTCTCTCCACACCCAAAAGGCTAGCTGAAGGAAGTGTAGGCATTTGAGCTGCAGAATGGATGAAGGGGAGCCACCGCTACAAGCTAACCGGTACTGCCAACCTGGGCAAAGGCGCTAAACTGGGAACAACTGGACAGTGGGGTGGATGTTCTAGTGTTTCAAAGGATAGCACCCTACAGGGTGGGGTAATATTCAGCTATCCTCAAGGGGTGATCTAGCTTTACCGGCTCAGCACAAGTCAATCCAATGGATATATAGGTCACGTTGCTCCTAATCATATGGAATATATGATCAATTTCAAGACATCCTGACAATAGAATAACACGGACTCGAAGAACAGCACAATCAAGTAGTATAAAAAAAACTAGGACATGTCTTGGCAGCTGTATAGTCAGCCCAGTGTGCACCTCTATAGAGTCCAATCTGACCGCCATAGAGACATGGCAAACGCTGATGATTATCATTTCTCCTGAACAGTTATGAGCTTTTGTTTACTGGACCGCAAGATGCTCCTTGCAAGAAATTAACAAAAAGTGTCAAGCAGTCCTGCCGTCAAATGAAGGGCCAGACAGCAGACAGCACCCAAAAAGGTGTCCATCTTGCGCACACCCAACATAAACCCACCATCACAATGGGGAGAGACGGAGTTGGAAGGGATGGGGAAGAGTGCCATCTCTCCCCCACAAGTATTTGAATTAAATACCGCTCTACCCAATATGTGCATGGAAATAACTCCATATATAAAGAAATATACCCCTTCCCTGGTCATCCCTGCTGAGCAAGCCAGACTGACAGCAGGTTTTTCTTTTATTGTTTGTCGTTGGGGATAATAGACCTGTGAGTAGAATAGAATAATTGCTAGAAGGTAAACAGAGGGTGCATCATAAACCTTTTCCTGGTCTTCAACTTCACTCTGCAAAGTTACCCTATTAATGCTGTAGGTTTTCATTTGTCTATTATTAATATTATTAATTATCATTATTATTGATTACATTGTATTTATATAGCACCAACATTCTGCGGCGCAGTACAACGTGGGGGACTAGGACAAGCCCCAAAACCTCAAATATATACCACTTAATACATCAGGAAACAATAGGTAATGAGGTCCCTGCTCAGAGAAGCTTCAAATCTACCTATTGGCAGCTGGGGTAAGGAGACAGATTGTTGTAGAATTTGGAATATTGAGGTTTCTTTGCAAATGTCTCCAGTCTCCAGCCTGGTCTGCAATGAGCCAAGCGGGTGAAGCACTGAGATCTTTCTATTCAGCACCTAAATCCCGAACACCCCCCTGCACCTTCACGGACCAGGCTGCGGTGGCTTCACCCACCGATTGTCCTTTGCACCAGCATCTTCTGCCCGAGATGTGTGGTGTGCACACAGCAACGTGCTACACAAACTTTGCACACACACACACACACACACACACACAAGAACAAGGCTTCCAATGGACCGCACTTACCTTCTACAGCCAGAGCCACGGGCAGCAGCAGCAGCATGCACCCAATCCACAAGAGGTCCATGCTGAAGGAGGGCTGGCCAGGGTCTTCATTAAAGAGGGAACGTCCAGGGATCCATGGAGACCAATGCACAGAGATGGAGAGAAGACCCGGGGAAGGGGAGAGTCTCACTGCTAGCAGAATGCACCATGCAGGACTGGGGAGAGGGGGAAACACACACACAGAGCCCAGGCTGGGACCAGCCCACCTGCACACACAACGGAGGGGGGGGGGTGGAGGTTCTCCAAACCCCTGGGCTCTCCCAGCAGGAAGCAGACAGCCAAACCCAGACACCGAGTGACTCCACTTGGCTAGTACAATAAACCTTTACCATTACCTAAAGGGGGAGGGGTGAATGGAGGCAAACAGGCATGCGAGTTTTCTCACCCTGAGAGGAACTCCCCTCCGGCCTGAATGGACGCTCCCTGACCTGTCTGTCAGACAGAGAAAGCGGTGATTTCAGCCAAAATGTGCCTCAGTTTGTAGTGAATGCTGCAAAGCGGAGAAGCGCCTGGTGGTGCTGACAGGGGCTGTGTGCGGGGTGCAGGGGGGAGGGGAGCAAAGGGGGCTCACACAATCAAGCATCAATGTTTCATTCACCCACACATCTCTGTCTGGCTGTAAATATGCAGGGGATTTTATCACAATGCTTCTTTTTATTTTCATGTGTATAGATATATATATATATATATATATATATATATATATATATATATATATATATACATACACACACACACACACACACAGACACAGACACAGACACATAAAAATAAAATGGAGTATAGAGTTAATAAATATATATGTATATATATATATATATACCTATGTATATCTATGTGTGGAAATAAATATATATTGTTATACTGTAGCAAACATTCATCGCCATTTAAGAGATTTTCTAAAATATTCATATTCTCACCAATAGTGGATAATTTTGAGGTGGAACTAAAATAATAGATAAAAGAGAATAAAAACATGACATTCTTCATTCATAGCGAGGCTCGCTGTACAGCTGCCACCTTTTGCCACTCCGGGTTTCATGCTGCAGCGCCCGTCTAATATCCAAATTAGCAAGCGACATCTGTAAAATTGCATCTTTTTTGTTTAAAACAAAATAGGAAATTGCGCTGTTCAATGTATCAGCAGGTCAGGCGTGCACAGAATAGAAAGATATTCACAGGCTGAATAGCACACTGCCGGGCAGGCACTGGGAAATCACAATTGGTGACTAGAAAAGCCTTATTGTTCCCGGGGACAGATACAATACTTCTGCTGACTGGATCTTCCTTTGCTGGGAGAGATGTGCAGCTTTTCATCTGCCTCCAAGCAATCATTTCCCCTGAGCACAAACCCCTGAGCCCAGTGTTAATTAATTTCCCGAAACATTGTGGGTTTCAGAGATCTCCAGTGCTTTCGGGCCACCCCCCCCCCCCCCTCGCCTTTTTGTTTTTGAAGCAATAAGGCACTCCAGTGTTTGACCCATGAAGATAAATGGCAATCTGAATCCCTACTGCTGAAGATACTAAAGCAATGGCTTGAATGATTTACAGGTAGTTTTCGCTATCCAACGTTTCATTTTACAACGAATGGCATATCCAACGCTTTACAATGCAACCCTAAGGGCCATTATCCGACGCCTGAATGCGTTATACGACGCCTGAATGTGTTATCCGACACCTGAATGCGTTATCCGAAGCCTGAATGCGTTATCCGAAGCCTGAATGCGATATCCGACGCCTGAATGCGGTATCCGACGCCGGAATGCTTATCTGACGCCTGAATGCGTTATCCAATGCCTGAATGCGTTATCCAATGCCTGAATGCGTTATCCGACGCCGGAATGCGTTATACAACGCCTGAATGCGTAATCTGATGCCTGAATGTGTTATCCAACGCTCACCGCCACTGATTAACATGAGACTCACTTTACAACACTTTCACTGTCCAATGCTACTTCCAGAACAGCTTCCGTTGGATAACCGCGGACTGCCTGTATTTATTTTACAAATTGTTTTTTTGGGTTTTTTTCATAGTCAATTTATTTGTGTGTAGTATTTAGCACTTACAACGTGTGGTGCAACATTGCGGAAACAAGACTTCGACAAATGCAGACATAAAAAGCTTCGGACAGAAGTACGTGCCCTGGGGATCATGCACTCAAAGATCACAAATGACATTATTTTTGTCACAGATCATGTTTATGTTGAGATTTGGGCATCCTGGATGTTACAATGCTTATCACGCTTTGCATTTCTGGATCCGATTCGCTCAAAGAAATGCAGGCATTGTACTTTGTGTTTTCTTGCCCACTCCCACTGTATTCATTTTGATAAGACTAATTGGTGAATATTCAATAGAGAATAGAACGGTGAAATCAAAACAGGTTGTGTAAACATTTTCACAACACAAAACATATAGCATAAAAGCAGCATATGGGAACGGATCATATTTCAGACAGTGATGTTAGAAAGAGACTTCTGTACAATCCAAACTAGCGAGTCGTGAACGGGAGCCAAGTTTGGAGAGAAAATATTCTTTTAGACCTAGTTTGATCTTCTACAGACAAAGAGATGTATTTAAAAGCAATAAATAATGATGGCTTTGAAGGCACTTTTAACCAAATTTGGATTAGTTTTAGTCAGTACTGCGCAGGAAAAAAATGTGTGACAGCCAAAATTCAAGGTATTATCCAGGATATGTCAGCATCCTGCTGGATTGTTTCTCTGACAGACCTAGATGATGCTCCCAGACTGGAATCCACAGGGTTTCTTGAACACCCTTTCACTGCTGGATGAGCCTGTGATAAAAGATTGCTATCAATGGGAAAGGCAGCTGTGGGTGCAAACTGTGGCTGAAAAGGCAACCAGTTGCAGAGTTTGCAGTCACATTTGACCCCCACCTTTGCAGCTCAGAGCAGATTTGTGATGACATAATGCACAGAGTTTTAAGCCCCTGTTTGTTTTTGTAAGACAGGACAAGTCTGTTCATGGTATTTTAAAGTTAACTTGGTCCCGTATGGGATTTCTTTCTTTTAACATGAACATGACACTATATAAGGGACTCTGCTCTTTTAATTCTCGAAAAAATTTCTGCTTAGGGAATAGAGACCCCCGCCAATAATTACAGACAGCTGCTGACCCCAGCTGACCGCCCTTCACGTCCTCTTGCCCCATCCAAACACCAGTAATGAAACCACTAAAATGGACAAGGACTCTCCTGGTGTTTATAACTTTGGGTTAACGTTTAGCAAGAGCAGGAACCACTTAGGGGAGACTTATCAGGGATCTCTCTGGTGGGACTACTTTAATTTATGAGAGATTTGGATGACTGGAAAGTTTTAAAGATTCAACATTAGTAAGCACTGAAGCGTGTTCAAAGAGAGAGAATTTTGCCCTCAAACATTATTTCTACTCTAAACGGTGCTGTCCATGTATGCTATAGTGACTAATAAATCAACATGTAGCAATAGGCACATTTTTGGTTTAGTTTAGATGTGGAGCCTGGCCTGGTCATGGTATTGATTATTTAGGTTTCTAACATGATACCTGAATAAGATAACCTGTGCTTGCCAAATTACCTCAACAGCCCAGAATTACAGCGTGATCACAAGCTTTTATTGTTGTAAATTTAGGTGAGTCAACCCAGTAGAGATCTTTGTTGCCTTGAAAACATCTCTGTCTCCTTAATTGATCAGGGCAGGTTTAGCAAGTCCAGAGTATCCCAACCCTTATTCCTTTAAAAAGCTTTAGATCCCTGTAAAAAAAAAAAAAAAGAAATAGCCAAACTATAGAACCGGCGTAGTCCTAAGTGAACAAGGGACACCTGGTTGCATAAAAGCAAAGACCACTAGGAAAAAAAAAAAAGCTCAGAGTGTTATGGTGCTATGAAAATGTCTTTCCCTCAGTCCCCCTCCCTTCCCTCCACCAAATTACACAGAGACGTTACGCAGGGCATTCATACAGTAATATTTACACTGGCTTAGAATTCTCATTAGCAAGATAGATCGACAGCTTCTAATAGCCAAACCTATTTACGGGCAACATGAAAGAGACAGAATTCTCTGTGCCCTATTCCAACATGCACAGGGCCTCGTCGTTCACAAGATGTCACCATGCAATAGTTGGTGGTATTACCATTTTGTGAATGTGGCCCGTAAGATTATACGTTGCTCAAATTATGAAGGAAGAGTAGGATTTAGATCAGGGGTGGGCAACTCCAGTCCTCAAGGGCCACCAACAAGTCAGCTTTTAAGGATCGTCCTGCTTCAGCACAGGTGGCTCAATCAGTGACTCAGTCAAAGACTGAGCCACCTGTGCTGATGCAGGGACTGATTGAGCCACCTCTGCTGAAGCAGGGATATCCTGAAAACCTGACATGTTGGTGGCCCTTGAGCACTGGAGTTGCCCATCCATGACATAGATAGTCAATGTAAAGGTAGAAAACATTTGCATGTTATTGCTTGGAATAATTCAAGAAAACAGAAAGCCTCCAGAAGTAGTCGATGGATCTAGCACCTCATATGCAATTTGACCATTTCACTTCAACACCCACAAAACAATCTCTCAACGCCCGTAGCTGGTAATTCAAATTGTTCCTCTGAGAGTTAAAAATTGCCGTTTCATATGCCCCAAAGAAGAGGTTATTCAGCAGCTGCTGCAAGAGAATGGCAAAGGGAATTACCCTCTTTGAACGTGAAACATAAAAAGCTGTCCAAGGAGAGTGTAATAAATGGACATCGTGAGAAATCTGCTCCCAAAAATGCATGATACAGCAAATCAACCACATGTTGTTTTTAACCTAAGTAGTTTTTTAAAGCACATATTACAAGTACAGGCAGTAGTCTCCGAGTGTTGCTTTTAGTGCATTTCCGGCAAATATGACACTGCTCATTGTATGAGACAAGGTTACATTCCACAATCTGACATCACTAAAGTGTAATAACCATTATCATTTGTTAACAACCATTCATTCAAGTAATTGACTGTTAATGAGTAATAATGGTTATCACACTTTAGTGAATATATCTCTTAGTCTCGCTGGTGCTAAAATTAATCCACAGAACAATGTAAGAAGTTGGGAGGGGAAAAGCAGGGTGAGCTATGAATCAAGGGTGATAAATATGAGAATAATGCATAACAGTCTATTTATCTAGTTACGTTTTACATTAAGCTAGAGTTAACAACCTACAAAAGTGACTCAACATTTTGAAAGAAATTGACTCAAACTGTACACGAAATACATTAATAGCCTCTAGAGAGAAAAGATTGTAGCAAGAGGCAGGTCGGAGAGACAGGCGGAGTGCAGTGAAAACTGAGAAATAAACAATGTGAGCAAATGAGAGGGAGATAGGAAATAATAGGGAATAATCCGTAGAGAAGGGAGAGGAAGACAGGAAAATAAGGAGGGGGGGTGGGGAGGGGAAGATGTGAAACGTGATACAAAAACAGAATAAATCAAGACAGAGAGAGGTATCAAAAAGAAAGATAGAGGCATATGGAAGGCTGAAAGACCACTGTTTTTTTTGTAAAAATTAATATACAGATTTAGCAAAGGTTTTTGCTCCCACTGGCACGTTAATTGAGCGAAATGTTACCACAACCTTTGGAGGCGGAGGGATGTCAGTGTTACTTGGATCAGAGTGGCTAACTAAATCTGTAAGCCCCTTACAGTGTACGATTAGCCACTCTTATCCCACTGAATAGCAATATAGTAAGGTGTTGAGTGGATACAATTGGGGCATTTCCTACTACTCTGCACCCTGGAGAGAACCTTTACGTTGGGACCATTTGCTTTGTAGTGTTTGACTTTTCCCCTAGTGCAGGGGTGCTCAACTCCAGTTCTCAAGACCCCTCAATTGGTCGGGTTTAAAAGATATCCATGCTTCAGCACAGGTGGCATAATCAATGGCCTGACATGTTGGGGGATCTTGAGCACCTCTGCCCAAGTGCACCCACCTTTCCACTTCATTCAGTTTAAGCGGGTATCTCCCTTTTCTGTCTGATTTTCTGTGATATTCTGCATTATCACAGCCAACGAATCCTATGAAAACTCATGTGATATTCTGCGTTATGTTGCAATATGTTGTGTTGTCAGTGGGAGCAATGAAGTCTGCCTTATCTGTACGCAGACATACATGGCGTACCTACAACTGACTGTACCTATTTATCAGCCTGACTCAAAGCCATTGGTTGAACCTCAAATCCCTCAGCTAATTTAATTAGCTTGGATATTGTTGACATACTACATCAAAAATTCAGATGTGATTAGCATTATTTTGTATCTAGGGTAAATATTCTTTCTATTGTGCATACAAAAGCAAATATAAATAATCACAATTTGTGTGTGTGTGGTTAACTGCATAAATGAAACGACTTCTATATGAGTTACCTGGAAGTACCTCCACCCAGCACAACAAGCATTGGAACTGTTCCCAATGTTTGGTATGGTTGTAACCTAAAACTGCCAATTGAAGTAATATTGTAATTTAGGGGTATTTGTATTATTGCCTATGTTTCTGGTAGTGATATAAAACTTGGATTTGTGTCATAGTTATTGGACACGTAAACACTTTTTGTTTCCGGTTTTATTTTAACCCAATACTTAATTTGCATTAACTCCTTCAGTGTTGCCAAAGTAATTCACTGCCACATCTCCGGGACAGAAGGGTTTAATTTAACCTCTTGATTATTATTATCCTTTATTTGTAAAGCGCCAACATATTCCGCAGCGTGGTACAGTAGGGTTATAAGAGTGAGATCCACTACATAAACTAAAATGACATACCAAATAACGACAGACATGCACAAACAGATACAGTAATGAGGGCCCTGCTCGGAGAGTTTACACTCTCCGAGGGGGAAAGGGGCAATGTTGAAACAAAAGGTAGAGTGGCTGCGAATGGTGGGATGGAGTATGCCTCAGGGTGGAGTATGGTCCAGCCGCACCGCTGGATCCATTAAGGCTTGGGGGTGTGGATGTTAGGGAGTGTTAGGAGCATGGAGATTGTTCCAGGCATCGCTGGCACCAATAGGGTTGGTGGGTTGATGTTAGGAGTATGCCAGATAAGCTTCCTTACAAAAGGTGAGTCTTTAGAACGTTTTTGGAAACGTTTGAAAGCTGGGGGAGAGTCTAATGGGCATTATTGCCTTGCCGCACTGCAGGAGTTAGGTTACAACTGAATCATTTTTGGCTCCTTATGTAGGTTATTATCTGTAATCATTCAGGCCCAGCATATACTATCTTAAAAGCTTACAGATGTGTACCACACTGATCTACACCAAATGGTACACCTAATACGTGGGGTAATGTGATCAATTCCATGTACATTTCTCAGTGCCCCTCTGTCTTCCTGACTAGCTACAATCTTTTGTTTTATACTACTGAGATTCATCAGCAGACCCACACGTTGTACTAGTTTGCTGAGAAGATCAATGCTGTGCAAGCCTCTACGGCAGAAAAGTAGTATATTGCAATATGCAACATCTCCTACTACTCCTATTATTGCGACACTCTTAGGTGGAACCAGGTAGCCCAATGCCAATCTAAGCTTCTTGATGTATAATGGTATAATATACAGTATATATATATATATATATATATATATATATATATATATATATATATATAAAATCACATTTTAAGTTATGGTGGGTGAAAAAGGCAACAAGAAACCTCCACTATATAGCATCTAGCAAATAAAAAGATCACTTGTGAGCACATTCACATGTCTGACATGTGAATGTGCTCACAAGTGATATATATATAAAATATGTATACAAAACAAAATGGGGCAGCCGACACTCCCAATACCATAAATAGTTTGCGGTGCATGTCCTATACCAAAAGTAAGAGAAAAGTAATCCATTCCAGCAGGAGCAGACACAAGACAGCACTCAAAGGTAAGTAAGAAAACTTGTATTCAAAAATAAATATAGCACAAACATGACCAACGTTTCGGTCCTCGGGAAGGTCCCACGAGGACCGAAACGTTGGTCATGTTTGTGCTATGTTTATTTTTGAATACAAGTTTTCTTACTTACCTTTGAGTGCTGTCTTGTGTCTGCTCCTGCTGGAGTGGATTACTTTTCTCTATAATATGTATAAATATATTTATTTATATATACATTATATACTGTGTGTATATATATATATATTTATTTATATATACATTATATACTGTGTGTGTATATATATATATTCATTGGTATGGCAGTTAGCACTCACGTTTATGTAGAAGGCAGATGCTTGTCCCATAGCGTAGAAATAAGCATGTAGAAACCAGGGGGATCCTGATAACAAATCGAAACAGCACACCGCAGATGTAGAAAAGAAAGTGTATTAAGAACACCAGGCAGCCAACGTTTCGGTCCTCGTTGAGGGACCTTCCTCAGGGCAGTGCACAAGTGACTGATCCGAACACCCATATATACCCACATCCCCATGTGAAAAAACACCTGAATCTAATTAAAAATGCACAAATCACATTGCCAGGTACAGCCCACAGCAGATAAACCAATACACAGCACTGATACTAGGATAAACCAATCAGCTCACCTAATGTGGTATCTGTCATCACTGCTGGCCCATGTTTACATCAACTGTGCAAGCATGGCTACTGGTGTGTCACATAGCCGTCCAAAAACATGCCTGACAGCCCAGGAGGGCATGCACAAAATCGCCGTATTTCTTACTCATCTACCAATAGCGCACTGAAAGGCCGCACATGCGCAACCGCGCATGGCAACCCGATCGCGTCTATGGTGACATAGGGGGCTACGGGCGCAGTCTAGATGCGTCATGTGGCTATCTATGCCTAGCAACCCAAAAGGGGCGTGCACAGATCACCGCTACTGCTACTATCGTGTGTTGAGCGCCGCGCGTGATATGCCGCGCATGCACCACTCTGCATGGCAACCCTATCGCGTCCCTAGTAACTCAAGGGACTGTATGTACTGATTATACGCGGTCGCTGCCAGATGACCCCCATGGTAGATACAACAGTGTAGTGACATAGAGCACTCAGTCTAAAAAAGCCTCTGTGTGTACTAGATGGAAGCCCATGGTGGCCAAATACAAAGGGGCATAGTCCAACACTGGCATAATGCACATGTGACAAGCTGCACTGCTAATCTGATATCACACCAACAGTGATGGCTTTAGAGTCTAAACACAGATCTGCACTACGTGTGCGCTAGTCCTGGAACTGGAAAACAAAAACCAAAGTGCAAAACAATCTAAGTAAACATACATGGAAAAGGGAACATGGAAGAAAATAACAGAACAATGACCTTGCAGATTTTACAAAAAGCAACTAAATTTCAAGTCCTCATTTAATCCTAAAGGGGACATAGTTCTCAGTTCATAAATCAGTTTCGCCTCCTGTTGCAGTAGCAATTTATTCCTATCCTCTCCATGTGATGGTGTCTGTACTTGGAGGATGGGCATATATCGCATAGTCGCCAAAGGATGTCTCATCTGTTTAAAATGTCTTGCGACAGGAAGGTATTTAAGCTCAGTGTTATCATCCACAATGTTGAGCGCCTTTCTGATAGTAGAACAAATTGAGACAGCACACCGCAGATGTGGAAAAGAAAGTGTATTAAGAACACCAGGCAGCCAACGTTTCAGTCCTCGTTGAGGGTCCTTCCTCAGGGCAGTGCACAAGTGACTGATCAACAAGGACCGAAACGTTGGCTGCCTGGTGTTCTTAATACACTTTCTTTTCCACATCTGCGGTGTGCTGTCTCAATTTGTTATCAGGATCCCCCTGGTTTCTACATGCTTATTTCTACACTGTGGGACAAGCATCTGCCTTCTACATAAACGTGAGTGCTAACTGCCATACCAATGACTATCAATTTTTAAGATTTTTTTGCACCTCTGCTATATCTTATGATCACCCTGACCTTGGCCGGTACAGTTGGATTATTTGTTGTTTAGCCACTAGAGAATTTACAGGACTGTTTTTTTCAGACCTATTTTAAATGGAAGATTTTGCAGACTTTGCAGGGATTTTTTTCCACCTTATCGGATACCGCCAGTTTCAGTGATGCTGAGATTGCTAATATACGTTACACAGAATCTTCTGAAGCAGTGCTAGGGCCGGATAAGCCAGTGGATATTTACAATGACCTTGTTAAATTTAAAAAAACGAGAGGTTGATTTCTTTATCCACGGGGTGACATTATCACATTATCATAATGAAAAATTGCTTCCCCGTGGTTTTAGAATTAAGAACCAGCCAACAATCGGACGCAATGATCCAGATTTTTGCAAAAAATGGATTGCAATTCTTAACAAGTGCTCCAGTGACCTTATGATACTGGTCATTGAACAGTCCAGTAAGGAAATTGCAAAAATCAGGAAAGAAATTGATTCAATCAATGGGAAGCAAGGTGACACACTGACTGCGGATTCTGGCACAAACTGGACTGACAAAATCCAGACTACGATAGACAGCTACAGGGATAACTTGATTAAGTATAAGAAAGAAAAACTTTGCCTTGTCACTGCTGACTACAAGGAACGAAAAGTCTATCGCTGGTTACTTGGCTTGGGGGAACCAAACGCTGGGGGGGGGGGGGGGGCAGAGACGGAAGACATCACGTACAAGGAAACCACAACCGCTCTACGGGTCTGGAATCCCTACGAGTTGCACTGACCTCTCAGACAACGCGGAAGGCTCTGGATCTGATTTTTTAGGCCCAGGCAGCAGCAGTGGCCACGCCAAGCCTCCACTCCCCGACACAGGTGTAAGGTACCCACCAGGAGGGGTGGTCGGAAATCGGCGCTATCCAAAGTGCGAAAACATGAGAGGCAGAGGGACACGGGGACACAAGCCTGCACGGTAATTTACAACCTTACGGATCTTACTCTGTCCATGGCCCAGCTCAGTGTTCTCCAGAAAGGTCTTAGTTTTGTTCCAACTAATATCCAAATTAATTTCAACTGGGAAATTGATATGTATAAATTCAACCGGCAACTGATACTGAAAGATTTTTTTAGCAAGCAAACCCAACAAAGCCATATGTCTGACATTAAATCATTTAAGACCAGCAGTAAGTTTGATCCGCAATCCAATAATCACAGCATCGCGGCCTTCATGAATGTGTTGAATAAAGAAACTAACCATGATGTCAAAAATAAACAAACTAGTTTCCATAACATCTCACGAGAAGAAAAGACTGCGATAGAGACATTGAGGAAAGCGAAGGACATCATCATACGTGCCGCGGACAAAGGAGGAGGCATTGTGCTGCTGAAATATGCGGATTACAAGAAAGAAATCGAAGATCAATTGGCCAAAGAAATGACCTATAGACGCCTACCAGGGGACCCAACAGTTGAGTACAAAAAAGAAATTGACTCGATTGTGCAAATGGGGATCGTAAACAACTGGATCTCAGAAGAGACGGGCAATTTTCTTTCACAACCCTTTCCCAGAATGCCAATCCTGTACACCTTACCGAAAATTCATAAGTTCACCACTAAGCCACCAGGAGGACCTATTATTTCTGCAAGAGGGTCGTTATGTCATCCTCTTTTGCAGTTTATTGACTTTTATCTCCAACAATGGTAGGAGCACTCATGTAAAGGACACTACCGATTTTATCTTACAGATCGGAAAAATTAAATTGGAAAGGATGGACTGCATTCTGGTAACTCTCGATGTTGGTAGTCTGTATACAAATATCCCACAGAAGGAGGGTTTGGAAGCTATAAGAACAAAATGTAATGCCCATGCATGCCCAAGCATGCAACAGTCATACCATTACTCAAAAACAGCAAGCTTGACCCTACCTGTCCTTCTAACTATTGACCTGTCTCCCTCCTGCCTTTTGCCTCCAAACTCCTTGAACGTCTTGTATTCTCTCGATTGCTACACTTTCTCAACACCTATTCTGTCCTAGACCCTCTACAATCTGGCTTCCGCACTGCTCACTCTACTGAAACAGCCCTCACTAAAATAACTGACGACCTCCACGCTACCAAAGACAGAGGTCATTACACTCTGCTCATATTACTCGACCTCTCTGCAGCATTCGACACCGTGGACCACCCTCTTCTCCTTCACATTCTCCATACTCTTGGTATTCGGAACAAAGCTTTATCCTGGATCTCCTCTTACCTCTACCATCGTACCTTCAGTGTCTCTTTTGCTAACATCTCCTCCTCCTCCTCCTCCTCCTCTATTGATCTCTCTGTGGGGGTACCCCAGGGCTCTGTCCTGGGACCCCTTCTCTTTTCTCTCTACACACTCTCTCTAGGTGACCTAATCACATCTTTTGAGTTTAAATATCACCTCTATGCTGACGACACACAAATTTACCTTTCAACCCCTGACCTTACACTTGCTATACAGACCAAAGTTTCTGAATGCCTCTCTGGAATATCATCCTGGATGGCCATCCGCCGACTGAAACTTAACATGGCAAAAACAGAGCTCCTTATACTTCCTCCCAAACCTGGCCCTACTACCTCCTTCCACATTGCTATTGGAAATACGATCATTCACCCAGTAGCCCACGCACGCTGCCTAGGGGTTACACTTGATTCCTCACTCTCATTCTCCTCTCATATTCAAAACGTTTCTAAAACTTGTCGCTTTTTCCTCCGCAATATCACAAAGATACGCCCTTTGCTCTGTTACTCAACTGCTAAAACTCTGACTCAGGCCCTCATTCTCTCACGTCTCGATTACTGCAACCTCCTACTGTCCGGCCTTCCTACCTCTCACCTGTCTCCCCTACAATCTATCCTAAACGCTGCTGCCAGAATCACTCTACTCTTTCCTAAATCTGTCTCCGCATCTCCCCTCCTGAAATCCCTCTCCTGGCTTCCGATTAAATCACGTATCTCACACTCAATTCTCCTGCTCACTTTTAAAGCTTTACATTCTTCTGCCCCTCCTTACATCTCAGCCCTAATTTCTCGCTATGCACCATCACGACTCTTGCGTTCTTCTCAAGGATGTCTTCTTTCTACCCCCTTTGTATCTAAAGCTCTCTCCCGCCTTAAACCTTTCTCACTTTCTGCCCCACACCTCTGGAATGCCCTTCCCCTCAATACCCGACTAGCCCCCTCGCTATCCACCTTTAAGACTCACCTTAAGACACATCTGCTTAAAGAAGCATTTGAGTAGCACTGGATAATCATGGACACATGACACATAAAGCTTGGCCCCCTGCAGACGCACTTACTAGTATTCCCTCCTACTGTCTCTGTACATTCTCCCTACCTACCAATTAGATTGTAAGCTCCTCGGAGCAGGGACTCCTTCCTTAATGTTACTTTTACAGTATGTCTGAAGCACTTATTCCCATGATCTGTTATTTATATCATTTGTTATTTATATGATATGTATTACTACTGTGAAGCGCTATGTACATTTATGGCGCTATTTAAATAAAGACATACAATACAATACAATGCGATGCATACAGGCCCACCGGTCGAGTTTCTATTGCTACTCTTTGAGGTTATTTTAAACAAAAGTTACTTCAGATTCGAGAAGAATGTCTACCTACAACTCAGTGGCACCGCAATGGGGTCCAATATGGCGCCCTCATATGCAAATTTATTCATGGACGTCTATGAGCATACACATATCCTACACGATGCTCCATATGTACAATGCATAAAAAAATATCTACGGTACATAGATGACATTTTCATTGTGTGGGATGGATCGGAATCTGCACTCTTGGAGTTCATTGAGTATCTGATTAAAATTCCATCCACAATCCGCTTCTCGGCGCAATTTAGCGACAAGGAAATTTCATTCCTGGACACCACCGTTTATAAGACCATTGGAGGCCTTGCCACTAGGCTTTATCATAAGGACACCGACAGAAACACACTTCTGTTTGCCACCAGCCACCATCCGGTACCGCTTAAGAGAGGACTTACGTTTTCCCAATTACTGCGGGTCAAGAGAATAATCAGCAACCCACAGGAGGTTGAGCCAGCACTCACGGATATGGCACAGTGCTTCCGTGATAGGGGCTATGACTCTAAAGATATAGAGGATGCCCTATGAAAATTGAGGAATACCGACAGAACGGCGTTATTAACACCACAGGTTAAAGAGCCTGCACAGCAACGGTGCCATTTTGTTAGCACCTTTTCAAGTGCATCAGGACGCATTAAACGCAGTATCCATAAAAACTGGCATATCCTGTCCAATGACAGCCAAATTGGACGAATTTGTAAAGAACCTCCTTTACTTTGTTACAGGCGTGGCCGCAATCTGGGCGACAAGCTCACACAAACGGATCCAGTTGACAAATATGCATCTGCAAAAACGTGGCTCTGTAGAAAACCAGGGTCATACCGCTGCCATAGATGCACTAATTGCAGCTTTATGCAGGTTGGATCAAGTTATGCACATCCACATAGTGGTGTTCGCATTGCCATCAAGCATTATCTCAATTACGAATCTCGCTTTGTCGTGTATCTCATCAGATGCCCGTGCGGCCTCCTCTACATTGGAAAGACCTCGCGCATGTTAAAGGAACGGATTGCAATACACCGCTCTACTATCAGAAAGGCGCTCATCATTGTGGATGATAACACTGAGCTTAAATACCTTCCTGTCGCAAAACATTTTAAACAGATGAGACATCCTTTGGCGACTATGCGATATATGCCCATCCTCCAAGTACAGCCACCATCACATGGAGAGGATAGGAATAAATTGCTACTGCAACAGGAGGCGAAACTGATTTATGAACTGAGAACTATGTCCCTTTTAGGATTAAATGAGGACTTGAAACTTAGTTGCTTTTTGTAAAATCTGTTTACTCTGCAAGGTCATTGTTCTGTTATTTTCTTCCATGTTCCCTTTTCCCTGTATGTTTGCTTAGATTGTTTTGCACTTTGGTTTTTGTTTTCCAGTTCCAGGACTAGCGCGCACGTAGTAGATATGGATACACATGTATATCCTGTCAGGTGCATCAGAAAAGATTAGATAACCATTGCATAGTGTGAAATAACAGTCCTTAAAAGTCAAATAGCAACTGGCCCAGCTCTAGGCACCAATGGTTGCTTAAAACTCATGGTTTGAGGAGGGTGGATAGCCGGAGGTGGAGTCCTCAGTAGTAATACCGCAATGTAGCACCGCCAACCCTTTCGTGACTGCAGCGTCACGTGGGGCGGTCAAGTGACCGGCGGTGATCTCCGGTGTAAGCGAGGTGGGAAATGCCCGATACTGTGCCTCAGCTCAGCTGTTGATGTAAATACGGCTCCGCTACTCCCGGCGTGTTGGCGGCCTCACGCACGGCTGTCACCTGACCAGCGGTTGTCTCCTCTGTGAGCAACGGTTATCCGGCGTGCATAGCAGCAATAGGAAGGCAGGAAGAATCATCCAGCGAAGCAGGAAGAATAGCGCTGCACAGCCATGGAAAAACAGGGTGTAGACAAGGGTGGTGACTACAAAAAGGTTTATTGAACAGACATGTGTAGCTGTAGTCACCACCCTTGTCTACACCCTGTTTTTCCATGGCTGTGCAGCGCTATTCTTCCTGCTTCGCTGGATGATTCTTCCTAGCGCACACGTAGTGCAGATCTGTGTTTAGACTCTAAAGCCATCACTGTTGATGTGATATCGGATTAGCAGTGCAGCTTGTCACATGTGCATTATGCCAGTGTTGGACTATGCCCCTTTGTGTTTGGCCACCATGGGCTTCCATCTAGTACACACAGAGGCTTTTTTAGACTGAGTGCTCTATGTCACTACACTGTTGTATCTACTATGGGGGTCATCTGGCAGCGACCGCGTATAATCAGTACATACAGTCCCTTGAGTTACTAGGGACGCGATAGGGTTGCCATGCGGAGTTGTGCATGCGCGGCATATCACGCGCGGCGCTCAACACACGATAGTAGCGGTGATCTGTGCACGCCCCTTTTGGGTTGCTAGGCATAGATAGCCACATGACGCATCTAGACTGCGCCCGTAGCCCCCTATGTCACCATAGACGCGATCGGGTTGCCATGCGCGGTTGCGCATGTGCGGCCTTTCAGTGCGCTATTGGTAGATGAGTAAGAAATACGGCGATTTTGTGCATGCCCTCCTGGGCTGTCAGGCATGTTTTTGGACGGCTATGTGACACACCAGTAGCCATGCTTGCACAGTTGATGTAAACATGGGCCAGCAGTGATGACAGATACCATATTAGGTGAGCTGATTGGTTTATCCTAGTATCAGTGCTGTGTATTGGTTTATCTGCTGTGGGCTGTACCTGGGAATGTGATTTGTGCATTTTTAATTAGATTCAAGTGTTTTTTCACATGGGGATGTGGGTATATATGGGTGTTCGGATCAGTCACTTGTGCACTGCCCTGAGGAAGGTCCCTCAACGAGGACCGAAATGTTGGCTGCCTGGTGTTCTTAATACACTTTCTTTTCTACATCTGCGGTGTGCTGTCTCAATTTGTTATCAGGATCCCCCTGGTTTCTACACGTGTATGTATGTGTATATATATGTGTATATATATATATATATAAAAAGGAAAAGAGAGGAGAGAGCGCACGCCCATAGCGTATAAAAGTATATTTAATGAAGGGGAGGGGGGAGGGAGGGGTAAAAAACGCACTTACAAGAAGTACAATAAAATCAAGCATATGTGATAATAATCACCACCATCCGGTCTAACTGCAAGCTCTTGGGGCAGTCCCAGGCTCCGTTGGTGAAGGAGCAGCGTCTCAGCAGATTCCAGGACTGATGTAGGTCATCCGGTCAAAATGCAGACCTTGGGGGCATTCCCAGGCTCCGTTGGCAAACGAGCAGCGTACCAGCAGTGTCCCAGGGCTGGTGTGCTGTAAATAGTCCCAGACAAAAGTTCTGTATGGATAGTGCCTGCAGCACTAGCGCTAGGATCAATCCACTCCTGCGCTGGATGTAGACTTGAATGTCAGTGCGTCTGACGTCACGACGCTCCCTGACGCGTTTCGTCAGTCTCGGCTAACTTTTTCAAAGGGATAACGTGAGGGGGGGAGGTCCGGTTTTATATACACACTCCAATAAAGGTAATTGTTGAAAAAACGCCCCTACTCAGCTGCAATCATTATCCGTGCTACCAACACTATATAATATATAATTACATTTAATGCAGATATTTACCCTGAAAGAATTTGGAGGAGATGATAAATTTAACATATACATACAATACAATGTCTATCATATTGCTAAATATACATTTACAATTAACACACAGTTAAACATATATTTGATATAAAATAGTTATCAGTAACCAATTATAAAACAACAATATAAAACAGCATCGTTCTCTAGGGTTCAAACCAAAATTGAAAATACTAGTCTTGTATGTGGATCAAACCCCATCAATATTAACTATGGGATACATTGCAATAACTCAGCATTGTGAAATGATGATACATATCTAGATCCCACCTGTAGATAGAGGGATGATCACACATAAGCCAGTTTGGAGTATAATACTTAGATATTGATGATAGAAAAAGAGATCATATGACATTATAAACTTATTAATATATGTGCAACCAAAATATAACAAGTATTAAATATTGCACCCTGATGAGTGCCTAAATCAAATATCAATTCTTATGATCCCATATGGTTGGACCAAGGACAAAATGAATTTAAATATAAATATAATAAAAAATTATATGGATGAAAAATTAAAAAATAAAATATAAAAATAAAAATAAAAATAATTTTTTTGAATTTAAATGTTCATACAAATGAAAGCCTAAACTCAAAAGGAGACTATGTAACTGGAGTCTATATGCCACAAACAAAGCTGGGGCCCGGAAGGTAAATCTATAAATATGTGCTACAGTGTGATATAGTGAACCAAGTGTTGTGTATGTAAATAAGTTATGTGTACTATAAACTATATACTATATACCTATTTGTATTTATTCTATGTGGTGACTACCAGGCCCTAGTTGGCCATGTTTAAATGAATATCTAATGAATAAATTCATTATATATATTTAAGAGTACTATTATGGTGTTGTGCTATGTATATAAGGGTAGATTCCTCATACCATCTATTAGACCCAGTGTCCCTATTTTAAAGTATCTATTTATAAATCAACAATAGTGTGTAATTAATGGATATCCATAATTTAGACGGAAGGGAGGAGGGTGGGAACTGGGAAGGGAAGGTACAATATAGGGGGGGAGGGAGGGAAAAGGGGGGGGGGGGGGGGTGGGGGGGAAAGGGGGAGGGGAGAAGGGGGAGGGAAAGGAATGGGATGGGAATGGGGGGACCTCTGGAGGAGATCCAAACAAGGGATGAAGTGGAGAAGCAGAGGAGGAGAACAGGAAGAGGCATCCGAGGATAGACTAAACTAAAGTACTAACGTCTAAACATTCGTTTAGTCCCCCAGGGCTGAGAGTGCCCAATTGGTGAATCCAATAGGATTCCCGCCTGCAGAGCGTCTTGAACCGGTCGCCTCCCAGAACACAGGAAGAAATGGTCTCTATTCCCATAATTTGCATGGTCTTGGGATTCTGTTGATGGAATAATTTAAAGTGTCGAGGGACACTGTGATTATTCAGACCCTTAATGACATTTCTCCTATGTTCTAGGAAGCGAGTTCCCAGAGTCCTGGTGGTTCGTCCAACATATTTCAGACTACAACCGCACTGTATAAGATACACAACATAAGTGCTAAGACAGGTGATAGAGCTACTGATGTCATACGTGGTACCCCTTGTTGGAGAACAAACTTGAGTTTGATTCAAAAGATGCCTGCACGTAATGCATCGACTGCGGCCACAGGGATGGTTACCCAATGGTCCCTTCTGTTTAACAGTATCACAAATAGAGGAAGATTTAAGCCTAGTGGGAGCTAGTATGCTTTTTATACTCCTTGCTTTCCTATATGTAACAGTAGCTCTATCCGGCAGGATAGGTCCTAGATGAGGATCACACTTTAGAATGGACCAATGATCATTTAAAATCCTATTGATAAATTTGGATGACTGGTTGTAGGTGGTAATAAATCTTACAGTCGACCTCTCTATCTCTGAATGTATTATTGGGGTGTCATAACCTGAACGTTTTCCTCTCTGTTGTTTATTCTGTTTGTCTTTAGATTTTTCAAGTAAAGTCGATCTAGCAATGGAACTCACCTTGCTGAGAGAGTCGGACACCACGACGGGATCATATCCCTTGGAAAGAAATTTCTTCCCAAGTGTGACTGACTGGTTTTCAAAGTCAACATCCCTTGTGCAGTTCCTACGAATTCTGTGGAACTGCCCCAAGGGAATATTGTTGAGCCAGTGTTTATGATGGTTTCCAAGGGATATGATCCCGTCGTGGTGTCCGACTCTCTCAGCAAGGTGAGTTCCATTGCTAGATCGACTTTACTTGAAAAATCTAAAGACAAACAGAATAAACAACAGAGAGGAAAACGTTCAGGTTATGACACCCCAATAATACATTCAGAGATAGAGAGGTCGACTGTAAGATTTATTACCACCTACAACCAGTCATCCAAATTTATCAATAGGATTTTAAATGATCATTGGTCCATTCTAAAGTGTGATCCTCATCTAGGACCTATCCTGCCGGATAGAGCTACTGTTACATATAGGAAAGCAAGGAGTATAAAAAGCATACTAGCTCCCACTAGGCTTAAATCTTCCTCTATTTGTGATACTGTTAAACAGAAGGGACCATTGGGTAACCATCCCTGTGGCCGCAGTCGATGCATTACGTGCAGGCATCTTTTGAATCAAACTCAAGTTTGTTCTCCAACAAGGGGTACCACGTATGACATCAGTAGCTCTATCACCTGTCTTAGCACTTATGTTGTGTATCTTATACAGTGCGGTTGTAGTCTGAAATATGTTGGACGAACCACCAGGACTCTGGGAACTCGCTTCCTAGAACATAGGAGAAATGTCATTAAGGGTCTGAATAATCACAGTGTCCCTCGACACTTTAAATTATTCCATCAACAGAATCCCAAGACCATGCAAATTATGGGAATAGAGACCATTTCTTCCTGTGTTCTGGGAGGCGACCGGTTCAAGACGCTCTGCAGGCGGGAATCCTATTGGATTCACCAATTGGGCACTCTCAGCCCTGGGGGACTAAACGAATGTTTAGACGTTAGTACTTTAGTTTAGTCTATCCTCGGATGCCTCTTCCTGTTCTCCTCCTCTGCTTCTCCACTTCATCCCTTGTTTGGATCTCCTCCAGAGGTCCCCCCATTCCCATCCCATTCCTTTCCCTCCCCCTTCTCCCCTCCCCCTTTCCCCCCCCCCCCCCCCCCTTTTCCCTCCCTCCCCCCCTATATTGTACCTTCCCTTCCCAGTTCCCACCCTCCTCCCTTCCGTCTAAATTATGGATATCCATTAATTACACACTATTGTTGATTTATAAATAGATACTTTAAAATAGGGACACTGGGTCTAATAGATGGTATGAGGAATCTACCCTTATATACATAGCACAACACCATAATAGTACTCTTAAATATATATAATGAATTTATTCATTAGATATTCATTTAAACATGGCCAACTAGGGCCTGGTAGTCACCACATAGAATAAATACAAATAGGTATATAGTATATAGTTTATAGTACACATAACTTATTTACATACACAACACTTGGTTCACTATATCACACTGTAGCACATATTTATAGATTTACCTTCCGGGCCCCAGCTTTGTTTGTGGCATATAGACTCCAGTTACATAGTCTCCTTTTGAGTTTAGGCTTTCATTTGTATGAACATTTAAATTCAAAAAATTTATTTTTATTTTTATATTTTATTTTTTAATTTTTCATCCATATAATTTTTTATTATATTTATATTTAAATTCATTTTGTCCTTGGTCCAACCATATGGGATCATAAGAATTGATATTTGATTTAGGCACTCATCAGGGTGCAATATTTAATACTTGTTATATTTTGGTTGCACATATATTAATAAGTTTATAATGTCATATGATCTCTTTTTCTATCATCAATATCTAAGTATTATACTCCAAACTGGCTTATGTGTGATCATCCCTCTATCTACAGGTGGGATCTAGATATGTATCATCATTTCACAATGCTGAGTTATTGCAATGTATCCCATAGTTAATATTGATGGGGTTTGATCCACATACAAGACTAGTATTTTCAATTTTGGTTTGAACCCTAGAGAACGATGCTGTTTTATATTGTTGTTTTATAATTGGTTACTGATAACTATTTTATATCAAATATATGTTTAACTGTGTGTTAATTGTAAATGTATATTTAGCAATATGATAGACATTGTATTGTATGTATATGTTAAATTTATCATCTCCTCCAAATTCTTTCAGGGTAAATATCTGCATTAAATGTAATTATATATTCTATAGTGTTGGTAGCACGGATAATGATTGCAGCTGAGTAGGGGCGTTTTTTCAACAATTACCTTTATTGGAGTGTGTATATAAAACCGGACCTCCCCCCCTCACGTTATCCCTTTGAAAAAGTTAGCCGAGACTGACGAAACGCGTCAGGGAGCGTCGTGACGTCAGACGCACTGACATTCAAGTCTACATCCAGTGCAGGAGTGGATTGATCCTAGCGCTAGTGCTGCAGGCACTATCCATACAGAACTTTTGTCTGGGACTATTTACAGCACACCAGCCCTGGGACACTGCTGGTACGCTGCTCGTTTGCCAACGGAGCCTGGGAATGCCCCCAAGGTCTGCATTTTGACCGGATGACCTACATCAGTCCTGGAATCTGCTGAGACGCTGCTCCTTCACCAACGGAGCCTGGGACTGCCCCAAGAGCTTGCAGTTAGACCGGATGGTGGTGATTATTATCACATATGCTTGATTTTATTGTACTTCTTGTAAGTGCGTTTTTTACCCCTCCCTCCCCCCTCCCCTTCATTAAATATACTTTTATACGCTATGGGCGTGCGCTCTCTCCTCTCTTTTCCTTTTTAGATATCCTGTGGACGTGGTAGATCCACATTGAGAGCTGCCGGAGACCCTACATACCAGCACCCATATTCATCATCGGAACTATCTGAGGACTGGTTTATCCTTTCAATTGCTTTTTTTCCATGTGTATATGTTTTATGTTTGTAATGGGCCTATCTTATGGTTATAGGTCTGTATACCTACACATTATTGTTTAGATCATTAGGTTATACAATAGATATAATTTTACATAGACATACATAGTTTATATGTTCCTATAAGGCGCAGCTTTTTTCCTTCTGTTTTTTATATATATATATATATATATATATATGTGTATGTATGTATGTATGTATATATAATAAGTAATAAAAAGAGTAGGGACTTTACATATGTAAATAAGAACAGTAGTGGTCCTCCTGGTAATCCAATACAGAAGTTGTGGGACTCCTAGTAATCCAATACAGAAGTAGTGGTTCTCCTGGTAATCCAATACAGAAGTAGTGGTTCTCCTGGTAATCCGATACAAAAGTAGTGGGTCCCCTAGTAATCCAATACAGAAGTACTGGGACTCCTAGTAATCCAATACAGAAGTAGTGGAACCCCTAGTAATCCAATACAGAATTAGTGCTTCTCCTGGTAATTCAATACAGAAGTAGTGGTTCTCCTGGTAATCCAATACAGAAGTAGTGGGACCCCTAGTAATCCAATGCAGAAGTAATGGGACCCCTAGTAATCCAATACAGAAGTAGTGGTTCTCCTGGTAATCCAATACAGAAGTAATTCTTCTCCTAGTAATCCGATACAGAAGTAGTGGGACTCCATACTCCCCATGACCACCGCACAACAGAGAATTATAATTTCATGTACTGTAGTATATATTTGTGCAGGTTTTAATATTGCAGGGTAATGTGTTGCTGGTCCTTGGCATCGAAGGGGTTATTCTGCTGGTGGATGAGTTATTAAATAAGCTCCTGGTCACTTTAGTTCAGCTCTGCTAATATTTACCAAAGCAAGTGAAGGATTGGTCATGTCATAAGGCTGTGAATCAATGGGATGTGGATCATCCATGTGTGACCTTTGGCAACTCACTCCATCTGCCTGCCTGCCCGCCCGTCCCTCTCGTACCATATCACAGACACTACAAGCCTTGCAAGCAGAACAAGAGTTCTTACACCTCAGACTACTCTCACTGGCAAATGCAATATAAACAGAAGAACTAAATAAGTTAAATACCCTCCAGCTGTTTCCCCTTAAAGGTTATGCCACTAAATTGTTGAATAGGGACACTTTACCCACTTCAGCGCCAGTATTGCGTTTTGGCCCCTGTGGCATTGAGGCGAGTAATATGTTTATGCTATAAACACACGGGAAACCTTAAGCAAACAAAATATAATGATAGACTTATCTGCAACAGATTTTAAACCCCCGAACCAATCTTTCGCTTGTTTAAGAAGAGACCTTTTTTTAAAAAAAAAGAAAAGAAAAGCTGTTTGCTAAAAATGTTGACACTAAAACAAATCCCCAAGGAAACAGCCATGTTTACAGAAGGAGATGGCATGTCATGATTACATTATTGTATAAAATGTAAACACAAACAGGCGACAGAAGCGTAGGCACCTTCTCTGCATTATTTAATTTCTGAAGAGGTTGAATCCCAAGAAGAGGTTGTGCTGAGTTTGCTGAATGTGTTCAGAAAGGTTCACCTAAGTGCAAGCCTTCCCAAATTCAGCTTTGAACTGAACATATGAAATGTCGGCTAATTTGTACTACCCTAAATGTTTTGCAAAAATCCACAGAATTGTGGTTTGAGGGATTGCTGCAGTATCAGGGCTACTTACTCTCCCAGAACCCTCTGCTTGTTAGCATCCCTGGGCTGTGACATCTTCAGAATGGAATGAAATCTTCTTTTAGCAGGTTTTCCTATCCCAGGTACCGGTAGAATGGATTTTGTTTTATAGAAATGTTCACAGAGAGTCATACACACGCACCAGAGCGGATTGCACCTTAAACCCCTTCAGTCCATGAGGTGCCTGCACTGGAGGGATTCTTTAGTTGGGTACCACACAGTAGCTGCTTGTTTAGGACCCGACTGATACTATATTTTACACCAAGTTAAAAAATAACTCCTAGAAAAAAACACTTCTGTGGAATGTGTGTTATTATCTTGTTAAGAAATCCCAGTCATATCATGTTAGTGTGTGTGTATATATGTGTGTATATATGCAGCTGCTAACTAATGGAGTTAATCAGCCTGTCTGAATGAACTGAATGAGGAAGTGTTTTAAAAGACAGAGGAAGCTGCCAGACAGATAGACTGTTTTCCTCAGAGAAAGGGGGAGATTGAAGTGCTCCCCAGCTGCGGAAGCTGGTAAAGAGGACCTACAAAGGAGTTTCTCTGGGCTCAAGGTGGGGCTGAGTTCCCCTAGGAAGAAAGGAGGAGAGACCGTGCTGAAGCAGGGACGTCTGCTCCAAAAGAACTAAGATAAGCAAAACCCTTATTATTGTATGCAGAGACTGTGTTACACTGTGGCATATGCCAGGGCATGTTTTTGGCTTGAGAACCAGCTTAGCTGGCCATGCAGTTAGTGAGGGCGAAAGCTATGTGTAGTTAACTTTCCCTAAAGGGAAATGGTATTATTGTTATGTGTTGTTTTGATTTAAGGGGATGGTGGGCCTGTTAGCATTTGATTTAATCCCTGGAAATAAACTCCTTGTAAGAGAAGTATGACGTTTCCTGCCTTTATCTGGGACTAAAAGATGCTACAACGTGGTGTGGGCATCACAATATATATACAGGTATATGTATATGTATATGTATATGTATATATATATATATATATATATATATATTTATATTAAAGCTGCCGTTCAAGCAATATCCTATGTGTGTTTTCTTAAATAAATCAGTTCTGTACTATGAGAAAATACTTTTATTCTAATGTAACAAGCATTTTTGTTTCTATAGCACCCATTTACAAAGTCACATCCCCTTCCTCGTCTGAGACAGACTCTGGCTCTTGAGCCCTTCCCTCTCTCTAGCAGTGCACCAATTGTATCTAGTGCTTGCCTGGTCACATGATCTTCCCCACAGAACTTTGCATTTTGGGTAATCTTCTGCATCCCTAACAGTGTGTCAAGGATTGGACTTCGGCTGAAGTGGATCCCAGTGGCAGGAACAGCAGGGAGCGAAGTAGGGGTCACAAGCAGAGATCAGAGGCAGGCGGCAGGTAGCGAAGTCAGGAAACAAGCAGGGGTCCGAGGCAGGCGGCAGGTAGCGAAGTCAGGAAACAAGCAGGGGTCCGAGGCAGGCGGCAGGTAGCGAAGTCAGGAAACAAGCAGAGGTCGGCAACGAGGAAACTGGAACAGGATGATAGCAATAGCTAACACAGCAGCAAACACAGGAACCTTGCAGGTGCTAAGGAACCAGTATAAACAGGCAAGGAGGAACAGGAAAGGGAGGTTTATATAGGCAGGCTGGGAGGTGGAGCACAGGTGCAGAGGTGTCAGGTATCAGAGTCTGGAATGTTCCTTAGTTTAGCAGCAGCACTCCCGGTGGACAAGTTTAGGTACTGCAGGCTAGAACAAGACATTGAGAGTGGCAGCAGTCCCGGTGGCCAAGCATGGGTACAGCAGGCTAGAGAATATGACATTACTCCCCCCTCCCAAGAGCGTTCTCCGGACGATCCTTGCTAGGCTTGTCTGGATATCGTCGGTGGAAAGCTTTGACTAGTCGCGGAGCATGTACAAAATCTTTGGGTTCCCAAGACCTCTCCTCTGGGCCATAGCCCCCCCAGTGAACCAGGTACTGTAGTTTCCCTCGGTGTAACCTGGAATACAAAATTCTTTCCACAATGAATTCCTCTTTGTTATCCACGAGGACGGGTTCAGGGGGAGGAAGTCTCCATCCAGGAAACAGGTTCTCACGGAAAGGTTTCAGCAGAGAAGAGTGAAACACAGGGTGTATTTTGATGGTTTCAGGAAGCTCTAATCTGAAGGACACTGGATTTATTAGTGCTCAGATGCGAAATGGCCCGATGTATTTTTGGCCCAATTTAATGGTTGGAACCTTTAGACGTAGATTTTTTGTAGAAAGCCAGACTTTATCCCCGACTTGAAATTCTGGGGAGGGTCTGCGGTGTTGGTCTGCTGCTCTTTTGTACTTTACTTGAGTCTCACGAAGTGTCTCTTTGAGGGTCTCCTGGATGTCTCGCAGAGTCTCCAGTTTCTCTGTAACTGCCGGAATGGGGCCCGAAGATGGAAAACGAGGAATAAAGGTTGGATGAAATCCATAATTTGAGAAAAAGGGGCTCTTCTGAGTTGATGAATGATGTGAGTTGTTGTATGAAAACTCAGCTAATGGTAGGAAATCAATCCAGTCATCCTGGAGATGACAAACAAAACATCGTAAGTATTGTTCCAAAGTCTGATTGGTCCTTTCTGTCTGGCCATTGGATTGTGGATGATAGCCAGACGATAAATTTAAACGAATTCCTAGAGAGTAACAGAAGGTCCTCCAAAATTTTGAAGTGAATTGTACCCCTTTATCGGATATGATCTCATCAGGAGCCCTGTGAAGCCGAAACACCTCTTTCACAATCAACTTGGCTGTCTGGTCTGCAGAAGGAAGATTCTGTGCTGCAATGAAGTGAGCCATCTTTGTAAGTCGATCCACCACTACCAGGATGGTATTATGTCCATTTGATCGTGGCAGGTCAACAATAAAATCCATTGATATGGACCCCCAAGGACGAGTTGGAACCGGAAGAGGCTGCAGTAAACCCACAGGTGATGCTCGAGGGGTCTTGGTCCTAGCACAAGTCTCACAGGAGAGGACATAGTCTTTAACATCTTGTGCTAATTTAGGCCACCAAAAAGAGCGAGACAACAGTTCCTGTGTCTTGAGGACACCTGGGTGACCAGCGGGTCGGGAGTCGTGCATTAATTGGAGCACCTCTAATCTTACCTCCTTAGGGACGAACAGACGATCCTTACAGTTCCAGAGACCATCACATAGAAATAGTTCTGCTTCCGGTGGAGGGTTTTTAAGAAAAGTGTCATTTGAGTAGGCTCCCTTTATTCATGTGAGGAGATCGGCAGAGAATGTGACGCCCAAAAAATTTCTTTTTGGAAGAATAGTTTCTTCTTGCTCTTTGTCTGAACTAGGATTCGGAAAGGACCGTGACAAGGCATCGGCTTTCCCATTTTTGGAGCCAGGGCGGTATGAGATGTGGAACTGAAATCTTGCAAAGAAGAGAGCCCATCTGGCTTGTTGCGCAGACAGTCTCTTTGCGGATCGAATGAATTCTAAGTTCCTATGATCCGTAAAGACCGTAATTGGATGATTGGCCCCCTCCAGTAGATGTCTCCACTCAGAGAATGTAGCTTTTATAGCCAAGAGTTCTTTGTTTCCGATGTCATAATTTCGTTCAGCTGTTGACATTTGGTATGAATAAAAGGCACATGGATGAAGGAGCATCTTGGATCCAATTCTTTGTGACAGAATGGCACCAACAGCGGAGTCGGATGCATCCACTTCCAAGATGAATGGTAGTTCTGGATTTGGATGGATGAGGATAGGGGCAGATGTGAAGAGTGACTTCAATTGTTCGAATGCCGCATCTGCTTTAGGAGACCATTTGAAGGGGAATTCTTTCCGTGTGAGTTGGGTGATTGGAGCAATAATGCCAGAGAAATTTTTAATAAAACGTCTATAAAAATTGGCAAAACCCACAAGTCTCTGAATGTCCTTTTCATTTCGAGGGATTGGCCATTCCACCACGGCTTGAATCTTGCCTGGGTCCATACTCAAACCCTCAGGAGAGATGATGTAACCGAGAAATTGCATGTTGGTCTTTTCAAATTCGCATTTTTCTAACTTGATGTACAATTTGTACTTACGGAGACGCTCAAGGACAATTCGGACATGTCTCTGATGATCCATGATGTTATCTGAGAAGACAAGGATGTCATCTACGAATTGGTCCAATAACTCTCGGAGGACATCATTTATTAAATGCTGGAAGGTAGCAGGGGCATTACAGAGTCCAAACGGCATCACCAGATATTCATAGTGCCCATAACGGGTTCGGAAGGCTGTTTTCCATTCGTCACCGGGTCGAATGCGGACCAAATTATATGCTCCTCTGAGATCTAATTTGGTAAAGATTTTGGCTGACCGAATTCTTTCCAATAGTTCAGGTATCAGAGGTAATGGGTACCTGTTCTTCACCGTAATCTTATTTAGTTCCCGATAGTCAATGCAGGGGCGTAGAGAACCGTCTTTCTTTCCCACGAAGAAGAGCGCAGCGCCTGCTGGAGAAGTAGAGGGTCGGATAAAACCCTTTGATAGGTTCTCCTGTAGGTAGTCATTGAGGACCTTCAATTCCGGTTCTGAGAGGGAATAGATTCTTCCAAACGGAATGGCAGCACCCGGTAATAATTCAATGGGACAGTCATAAGAGCGATGTGGGGGAAGCGTATCTGCGTTCTTCTAGTCACACACATCTAAAAACTCAGAGTAAGGAGCCGGCAGAAGATTTTCTTGAGACGAGGAAATCTTATGTATTCCTACACACTCTGGTATAGGAGTTTTAGGTAGACAGGCTAGCTGACAGCGCTCCGATGAAAACGTGAGGGTCTTTGTCTTCCAGTCAATTAGTGGGTTATGGATCATGAGCCATGGAATTCCCAGAATCACTGGAAACAAAGGTGATGGAATGAGTCCAAAAGAAATCTTCTCCTGGTGATTGGGCTCCATGATTAGTGTTAAGTTACTGGTTTCATGGGTAACAGGTCCAGAGCTCAAGGGAGAACCGTCAACGACTTCCATCCTTTCTGGCGATTCCTTGGCTACAAATGATACCGAATTGTTCTTGGCGAATTCTATGTCCATAAAATTCCCTGCCGCCCCTGAGTGAACCATTACCGTGGTTGAAAAACCATGTGTTCCTTCCTCGATTATAATAGGAACCAGGAGGTGAGGGTGTAGCGAAGGAGGGTTATCTTTCCCTTGAGAAGCAGAGAAAACAGTCTTTGAAATAGCGTGTAGTTGATTTCTCCTAGGGCTCTGGAAAGAAGACCGCCTGGACTTGTTTGGGCAATCAGCGAGATAGTGGCCATCATTTCCGCAATATAAACAGAGATCTTCTGTTCGGCGTCTATTCCTTTCCCCGGTTGAGATGGGTCCCCGCAGTGTATTTACTTGCATCGGCTCCTCCTCAGTCTCCCTGGAACGTCTTGGGGTACTGACATCTCTAAACCCGGGGTTGCTTGGCATGAACCCCTGTCTCTCTAATCGTCTTTCCGTAAGTCTGCGATCAATTTGGATGCATAAACGTACAAAGACCTGAAATCTCTCTGGGGGCTCCACCCGGGCTAGTTCGTCTTTAACTTGCTCCGAGAGACCCTGCCGAAAATGATATTTCTGCGCGGCCTCATTCCAATCAGTATCGTTAACCCATCTGCGGAATTCAGCGGCGTATTCAGCTGCCGAGCGTTTTCCTTGACGAAGATTGTTCAGAGTTGCCTCAGCGGTTGCACTACGATTTGGGTCATCAAAAATAAGACTCATGGCTTCGATGAACTCCTCCAGGTCCCTTAGTAGTGGGCTATCTTGTTCTAACATAGGGGAGACCCAAGCAAGGGCCTCATCCTTGAGCAGGGTTATGATCAGTCCAACCTGGGCTTCTTCGGTATGATAAATGATGGGCTGAAGCTTGAACACAAGTCTGCATTGATTAAGGAAATTCCGGAAAGATTGTTTTTTCCCCCAAAGTTTTTCCGGAAGGGATATACGGGGTGCGGTTTGCACAGGCACAGTGTTTTGACCAGACAAGGTGATTAAGGCTGCTCGTAGTTCATGATTCTCAGCCTCCGCAGTGGTGGCTTGTTCTTCCAAGCGGCCAAGACGATTAAACACGTGTCTTTGTTGTTCCTGGTAACCAACCATGATATGTTGTAAGTCATGGAGTGTCTGAGCCTGAGCCGGGTCTGTTCCAGCGGAATCCATGGTAGGTCCTGTTTATTCTGTCAAGGATTGGACTTCGGCTGAAGTGGATCCCAGTGGCAGGAACAGCAGGGAGCGAAGTAGGGGTCACAAGCAGAGATCAGAGGCAGGCGGCAGGTAGCGAAGTCAGGAAACAAGCAGGGGTCCGAGGCAGGCGGCAGGTAGCGTAGTCAGGAAACAAGCAGCGGTCCGAGGCAGGCGGCAGGTAGCGAAGTCAGGAAACAAGCAGAGGTCGGCAACGAGGAAACTGGAACAGGATGATAGCAATAGCTAACACAGCAGTAAACACAGGAACCTTGCAGGAGCTAAGGAACCAGTATAAACAGGCAAGGAGGAACAGGAAAGGGAGGTTTATATAGGCAGGCTGGGAGGTGGAGCACAGGTGCAGAGGTGTCAGGTATCAGAGTTTGGAAAGTTCCTTAGTTTAGCAGCAGCACTCCCGGTGGCCAAGCATGGGTACAGCAGGCTAGAGAATATGACACAGTGATATAAAGAACCCATAACTTGACCCATAACACACAGGAGCCCGACCAACCTCACACTGATGATACTCATCAAGGTTGAAACATGTCTGTGAGTGGTTTGACTTGCTTTGCTAGTCCCATGCTGTGCTTAAAAGCTGTGTGAACGGCGATGCATTTGCTTAAATGGGCTCCATGTGAATGGATATTCCAGGCAAAAGGTGACAAATTGTGTGCTCATTTGCATGTCATTTCCCAGAATCCCTTGCTGCAGTGGGAGCACTGTATGCTAGGTGATAATGGTTGAAAGGCAGGGTTGCAGACCTGTCTAAGACATGTGAATGTGCTCACAAGTGATTACATTCATTAGACATTCCATTTAGTCATTCTATTCATGTGTGGACCATGTACAGGTATAAAATATATATTTTCCAGTGCTGTGAAACAGTGATCATTTTCTCTATCACAGGAGAGAGCAACATATATTTACATTTGTGTGTCTGGAATCCTTGCTAGATTGTAGCCTGTGAAACCTCCTGATAGTTTAAAAATACATTTAAAGACACGCCTCTTGTTTAGGATTATCGGGTCACTGTGGGGACCTCACTTATGTTATATGGCCTGTAAAGTAAGAGGGAAAAAAAGAGGAAGCTGTAAAAACTTGCACCTTACTGGCAGAGTGATCAAGTGTTCGCCATTTGTGGAAGACTAGAAATACAGGAATGTTATCCAAGATAGCTCCAGATTGTTAGGGACAAACTCAGCCAGTCTAAGGCTTGGTCCCCGCTGGCTACTGCAGTGCTCGCTCTGGTGGGTGCTGCAGGGTTAAGAGCCGACCCTCAGTGGGACCGGGACCGCTGCGAGGGGCAGCCACCACGCGGTGCGTTTTTCAGACATACATTAAAATTGTGATTAGACCTAGCGACAGAGCACTAGGCTACGCCTCGGCGGTTCAGCCAATGAGGGTGAACCTGCCGGGTGATGTCATGGCCGCGCACCCGTCACTTCCCCCCTGTCTTTTTCCCTGCAGCTCCCTGCAGACCGGGGAACTTGGCTGCATGCGCCGCCAGCCTGGCAGACGCGCATGCAGCGCAGGTAATTGGGCCGTAGCCTGAGTTTTACAGCTTTTATTCCCAGTGCAATTCTCAACTGTTGGAATATATTTCCTTACTTTTGGGGGTGGGGGGGGAGATGTAATTTCCTGCTAACCAGTGTTGACGCCTTAGAATAATATGACCTGATAAGATCCATAGTGTAGAATGACTTGTTTTATCCCAAAACTGGGATTAATAAAACATTGTTCATATAGAAACCTATGTAAATAGCAAATCATAGAATTCTATACTAATCTGGTCCAAAATACAAATATATTAAAAAATATATATACAGCTCAACCCCGTTATAGCGCGATCCGTTACAACGCGAATCTGCTTATAACGCGATGTACGCGTGGCTCCCATTTTTTGTATGTATGAATATTTTACAACACGATTATTGGTGTCTTAAACACTTTATTGTACAATGCATACATTATTTCTAACGTGATCCGCTTATAATGCGATGTGATTCTTTGGACCCCAAGCACAGCGTTATAAAGGGGTTGAGCTGTATATGGTGCCCAAATGACATACCCAACATGTCATGGGCCCTGCCACGCCAGAGGCTCTTTTGATGTACCAGGTACATCATGGGTATTATGATAGTTTTGTAGTGGTTGATTGGGCAGACTGCTCCAATGGAGAGGTCGGCCAGATCGAAACAGAAGTGGAGCCATCACTACTTCTGTTTTCATCAGCTAGGGGGCAGTGGTAGTCATGTGCCGCAAATGGCGGAGGTCCGGTGCAGCACTGAAAGGGTGCCTAATTTATATGCCAGTGAAAATGCAGTGTGAACTCTTATGCTCAAATAAACCATATATTACTAATACATAGCTATCATGAAAGACAGAGATAAGGTTTTTAAGTAATTTGGAGACATTTTAACAGTTCATCAATTTTCATACATTTTTTAAAAACTGGCACCTTTTTAATGAACCAACCGGAGCATTTTTTAATGACCATTTTATATCAACCCGCTTTTATTCAGGCATCTTTGCTGAAAATATGTAAACCTGCACTGCCAGGACTCTGGCACTTAAATAGGTTAGGAATACTGTCAGTAACGATCTGCCAATTACCTGGGAGGGCTGTGCCAGGTACACTTTTGCATAAGTCACCCCGTTCAGCTTCCGTGAATCACCACTCTATCCTCCAAGGGATGGAGATAAGTCACCTTACCCAATGCCAACTTGGGGGCTGTGAACAGCAGTTAGGGGGGTAGAATCTGAGCTGGTCCATCTATACACCAGCTGCCCTCCCCAGCTCCCCCAACAAAGGCCTTGTCATGGTTAAAACCATTCACCCTTCTTTATCTGTTTATTTCAAACAAGTGGCAGCAGTCTGCTTGAAGCAGCTGCTTGTGTTTTGGAAACTAGTTGGCTCAGAATATAGCATCCCAGAAATGGCTTTGGCTTAGTCTCTGGGTGCAGTGTGCGAATGAATATGTGATTGGAGGGTGCTTGCACTGCACAGTAGAAATAACCCATTATGCATGGGGCGTCCTTAAGCCTACCTAGGTTGTACCTGCTTTGTGTATAAATAGAATGTCTGGACACGTAGCGTGTGAAGGGAAGAACAGTTTTTCACCATCACTGTCTTCCCTGCATCTGTTTTGTATGCAATGTTAGTAGGGAAGCGTTTGAAGGGATACCTGCTCCATCGCAGCCTTATTTGTACTTACTGTGTCTATAAAGAATGTGTAACAACTGAAGAATGATTCTGAGGGGACGTGTGAGCGTGAGCAGGTGCAAGAGAAGACTGGGACTGTTGCTTTCTCTAAAAGGGTTTGTAAAGGCAGTGTGAGTCTGGCATCGTCACCAAGTTTTCTGTACTTGAAGCAATACAGCAGGGGTGGCCAATTCCGGTCCTCAGGGGCCACCAACAGGTCAGGGTTTCGGGATATCCCTGCTTCAGTGGCTCAATCCCTGGCTCAATCAGTGGCTCAGTCAACGACTTCACCTGTGCTGAAGCAGGGATATCCTGAAACCCTGACCTGTTGGTGGCCCTTGAGGACTGGAGTTGGCCAGCCCTGCAATACAGGAATCCCTATGATATACAAACAGAAGTGTTTGTGGAGCAGTTTGCTGATGTGTGTGTGTGTGCAGAAAATGACACTAACATCGCACACACGTCACACACGCATCCCAGTATTGTCTTGTTTCCCCTTTTCTCTATGCAGTGGAAGAAATACAAAAGACACAGTATAACATTGGTAGTGCAGGACCTGCTGAGAGAGTCTGGCCTTGACATGGTTGTTGGCTTGAAATGCTTTGGCCAAAGGGTTGAACTAAATGACTAATTCTTAGGAGAAGAAAAAATGTAGCCCCCCCCCCCCCCCTATATATAACACTGTGTCTGGGTTTTGAGCTATCTAAGATTGTGTATATAAAACTGCTTGCAATGTACCTGTTCCAGTTTATACTAACACAGTGTTGGATGGCTTTCAGTTTGCAGGCACTGCAGATGTATACAACAAACAAGTGCATAAAAAGGCAGCCTTTTTGGGAGTCAGGATCACACACAGACCGCTGATAGGCTGCTGAAAGCGGAAACAAACCCTTCAAAGCTAGGGCTGCTCATTACAAAGAACGTCCTTCACATTTTCAGGCTTCTCCCACTTCAATTGTCATTAACCTCTTCACTGCCCGCAGCCCATTATTCTGCACAGCAATAGCAGCCCACCCAGCACTGAAAGCGTTAAAAGGGCAAACAAAAGAGATACATTTTCTATTCTGCAGGAATTCAAGGCCTCCTACAGATGCCCACGGCCCCCTTATGTATGGCATAAATGCGTAGGAAAGTAGTTGTTCTATAACCCAAAGTAGAATCTCCCACTTCATCAGCACCGCCCATTACTGTCATATTACAGCACATTCCTTGTGTCCTTACCAGGGCCGCAGACAGATTTCCCGGGGCCCAGGACTAGAATTACGACCGCCCCCCTTGTCCGCGGTCTTCCGACCCCCCCATTTCACATCTCGTAAGCCCCTCCTATTCCCCCCCTCTTCCCATGTATTTGTCTCCCCCTTTGTCTCACTCCCTCTCATCCTCACACACCCCCTCTCTCCTCTCACTATCTCCCCCCTCCATCCATTACCCCACTCACTCAATCCGACCCCCCCCCCCATAGCCGTGGGGCCCGGGACACTTGTTTTGGCTTCCCCCCCCCCCCTGTCGGCGGCCCTGGTCCTTACATCATGCTATTGTAGTTCTATTGTGTTTGTAGCTGCAATGACAGAGGCTCATGCTGCTAAACAGCAACACAGGGGTTAATCACCACTCTCAAGAGCTTTTGGTCTAATGCAGAGAACTTCAACTGGCTCGGCTGTGAGGGACCTTGATTTGGTTTGTGGACTCTGCTACTGCTAATTACTAGTTGTTTAAGCAGTTACTTTCAATTTCTTTGCCCACTAGAACTCTCTTGTAAGTTATAGTAATGTGAGTATATATGGTGCAGATGTTGTAACTGCTGGCAAAATGTTGAAATATAGTCATTTTCATTTCTTTCAGTGTATTTAAAATTGCATTACAATAAGGTTGCGGCCCGTCTACTTCTAATTGTTTTCTGACCCCTCTGCAGAACTAGTCGAAGAGCCCGGTCCATAATGGCTGTATAGACATATGGAGATACAGTAGTGACTGGGTTAAATTCACAGGCTCAGATCCACAAAAGGGTGCTAAGCTTTAGCGCGCCTTTACTCCCATTCACATGAAATGGCTAACGCTTAGCACCCTTTTGTGGATCTGGGCCACGTTGAGCCACTTAGGTGCCGATTTACTAAGTAGATAGGTGCTATTCCATAACATAGGCGTGCTCAACTCCGGTCCTCAAGATCCCCCAACAGGTCACGTTTTCAGGATATCCCAGCTTCAGCACAGGTGGCTCAATCAGAGGCTCAGTTGATGTTATATTTTATAGCAGTCGAAGACTGGGCCTCTGATTGAGCCACCTGAGCTGAAGCAGGGACTGATTGAGCCACCTTTGCTGAAGCAGGGACTGATTGAGCCACCTGTGCTGAAGCAGGGATATTCTGAAAACCTAACCTGTTGGGAGGAGGGGCGGCTTGAGGACTGGAGTTGAGCACCCCCGCCATAAGACATCTTTTGATGAAGATGTCATCCCATTAGACAAGTAGGTTAACTGGAATCCAGTATAGTAGCAGTGTAACATTGTAAGTCTTCTGCGATACGGACAGTACTGATATGTTCTTAAGGTGAAAGGAGAAATCCATTCCCATGGCTGCAAAATCCCCAAAAAGTCTGATTTGGAAACGGCTGGGGAGGATATTCCTTTTGCACTCCTGCGGTGGGGCCGATGAAATCTCAATTCTGATTTGCTGCGTGAAAAAAAAATGTACTCTTATTCTGCACTGTTATGGGCAAGTGCAGCTCGGAGAATGCCCAAGGTCACGGAAACCCTGGCAGCGAGAAAATGCCATAAGCGAAATAAAAGGTTAAAGTTACCACGTGCTGACTCAAATAAATGCTCCCACAGCTTTTGAAGGGGGGCTGTTAGGTAAAACATTGAGAAATGTGTTGAAACAAAATAGTGACTAGCATATTAAACAATGGTTATTTAGCTGAAATGAATGCATATTGCATCCCACAGCTGAGGCATAGTGACTGAGTAGGTGTACGTGCTGCTTAGCTCTGCCAGTGCACAAGATTTCTGTATTGCTCTCTGCAGATCCACTGCTCTGCAAAAAGGATAACGCACCTCGCTCTTTGGGCACTGACTGAAATACTGAGTGAAATCTCGGCATATTCATGATATGAGTCAACGTTGTTTCAGGGGCGTAGTACAAAATGTATACATTCTCTATCAGGTTTAAAGGTAGTCTCCCTTATAAACAGGGACAGTTGTATGCTGACCACTAACATGTCTAGATACGCACCGTAATCTTGCTTAATTATCCCCAAAATGTAGACAGATGAATTACATTCTCTCCAGTTCCGACGTCCATGCTTTTCTCGTATCTTACTGCATTATAGCATCCATGTACTCACAGCTGTCAGTAAACTCAATGCTAAGTTGCAGGAATCCGTGATATCCCCACATTGTATTATTAAATTAACTATATTACACAGCTCTCCTCACCAATTTGTCTGAACTTTTCTTGCTTTTTTACTGTATCCTAATTTATTATACCCTCACTACTCACCTCTCTGCCCATTGGCTGGGAGGGGTTAAATGACTGTTGCCTTAAACAAAACAAGAGCAACTATAACAGGGATGGCCTACTGCAGTCCTCAAGGGCCACCAACAAATTAGGTTTTCAGGATATTCCTGCTTCAGCACAGGTGGCTCAATCAATTGAGCCACCTGTGCTGAAGCAGGGATATCTTGAAAACCTAACCGTTGGTGGCCCATGAGGACTGGCGTTTCCCAACCCTGAACTATACTGTAATAACTGAAAGTACATTTAATGTTGCAATCGGTAATCAGTGGCTGTGTGATCGTCTGGTAATGAATGACTTTGTGTTGAGCAGGACATGTCCACCACTTCCGCAGGCAGTTATTTGCCCATCTACTTTTGGAATAAATTAAAAAAGATATTCGTAATCTTCAACAAAAAAAAACAAACAAAAACAAAAGAAGTGGATTTCACATTAAAGAATCATTGGGCTGCCAGATATTTTTGTTACCTTCTTTGAACTTGGGGCCACCCAGAGCTGGATCACACCTAACCCGTCTTACCACCAGAGTTCCCCCTGGTTCAGGAGATATTCACACCCAAAATGATTACATTTTCAGGAATTTAAAATGAGTTCACAGGAGAAAAGTTCGGTGAGCCATATAGTAATTGTGACCTCTGACCTCCTGTTTCCGATTGGCTTGGAGGCAAGAAACTAACCAGTGACCATACTGAAAAGGTACAAGCTCCCTCTTTTTAAATATTTGAATTTATGCAGAACCAGAAGATGTCTGATCGTTGGAATGTTGAACTATTATACTACGAGACTCCCTGATTCAGAACACCCCCCCCCCCAATATGGGGAAGTTAATAAAGGTGACTGCTGCTTTCAGAATGAATACATTTGTTTAAGGAATACTCTGCCCGGCTCCATAGGGAGTGTACATCGGATAGACTATATGTGTGGCTTCCTCGGTGTATTACCTTATCAGGGTGAGGGGTCTGTGCTGCTGGGTGGTGATGGAGAAAAAGATGGGAGCCAGGAACTTTATAGTTATGAATAAGATGGTCTTTATTTACATCCCATTGTAGTCCAAATTCTTCCCCAGATGCATTACTGCATTCCCGGAGAGGCACATTCCTTGAACCGTTGAAGTATTGACTTAGACACAGAAGATAGCTTCTTTCTCTTGTCACTTATTTTCATGATACTTTCTGGGTCCATGCTTGGGCTACCCGTTTATCTCATTGGTCAACCAGAACTTAGTTCTACAACTTATTCTTGTAGTACAATTCATCCTAGCGCTTCAGTGCTAGGATGCCGAGGGACTCACTTTCTCTTGGGTCTCACCTTATAAACTCCCCTGGGAGGCTCACAGCAGGAGGGTGTCCACGGACACATGTCACTGTTCTTTTCCTCTCTTTACTATGGAGACCCAGCGCTCTGCTGCCCAGCCCATCCCATATGCATGCTTCAGTGCTGGGGTGGCATGGGTAAATCCTTTTAAGGGTGCTCCACCCATTATTCTCTGGGGGTGCTCACAACAGGAAAGAGTCAAAAGAGTTCCATATTACTGCGTATCCATGCCAGGCCCAGGGCTACTATTTGGGTAACCCCTAGGGGACACAGGCCTCCCCTCTGGAAGCCTGTACTGCTCTGCTTCTCTTATTCTAAGGCGCCTAATTTCAGAGGGCACTTCCCTATCTGTAAAACAAAGAAGGGGATACCTGCCCTATACTACTTATTTACGTTTCTATATACAGGCGAGACCCCCGCCACTGTCTCTCCTCTTGGGGTTTGGGGGTGGAGTTCTTCCCCCCTCATAGTTAAAACCTCTCTCCCACTCCCTGTCTCTAGGCAGAAAAGGGGCAGAGCTAGGACTCTGCTGACTCACCAGGGGACCTATCCAGCATATTCCAGAAGCAGGGTGTTGTCAGGACCCTGCCTGGTCACTTTGCAACATACTATCCAAGGGGGCAGGTGTTCATTGTAAATCTTTTTTTTGCAATGTAAGTGGGCAGCTCCTTTTACTATACTCACATATGTCTTCATTCACATGCTTAGTCCCTGTACCATTGAATTCATTGGTTCACTCTCAAGCGCTCATTTACTCATGCCTAACTCAGGCACTTTGTTCATTTATTGTGGGTTATTCATTAAACGGCGATGGTGCAGAGCAGGGCACTATCGCACAGAAACAAACATTGAAGTCAATTTCTGTGCGATAGTGCTCCGATGGGCATTATTGCAGTTTTATTGCCTACCTAAAAGTTAAGCATGGCGTGTGTTGAAAGGTTTGAATATAATTGAAACAAATGACTGCTCCAACAACCCAATTTTACAGCATTAACAAAGACTTCACCATAAAATGAAACAATTGGTCACAGTATTAACGTGTACATCGTGCGGAGTGGCCAATACAGAAACAATTGTCCCTTAGGGCTTTGCCCTATGTGCATATTCCCACATCTTGGTTGTATTTGCTGCTTTTCTAATGTACACAAAAAAGACCTGGGCTAGTGGTGGGGAAAAGAATAATGACTATGCCCGAGAGGAGACTGATCCAAAACTGGAGTAAAAGCTGCTCTTTGGTGGAGCGCAAATACACTGTGATACACTGTGATAGCTTCTGGGACAAACGTGTGGGCCAACTATAGGATCTAAACAGCAGTATGTTAGGTCCCCTATGGAAATGTAATGTCACTGCTTTGGAAGTGCGTAGTTCAAATCCAAGTGCCAGCTCATTGTAACCCTGCTTCCATATAACTTTTCGTATTATCCGACATTTTCGGTTATCTGACATGGTATTGGTCCCGTTTAGGTCGGATAACCGAGACTCTACTGTACTGTATATATAACCCTCCTTAACCAGCTCTAAAGGGGTCCATCAATTCTACATTATACATGGTAGTGCACAGTCTCTCAGGCCTTTGCAGGGTGCAGGCTGGGTGTGGATGCTTGAAAAATAATAAGGATGGGCGCCAGGAACTTTTATAAACAAAAAGGTGCTTTATTAGACATTGGTCATCAATGCTTCACAGACACAGACATATTGGTTACTGGACAGAAACTCATGGCAAACAATATAATTCTGTAATTCATCCCTTGGTAGCTCCCACTCCTACGCTGGGGAGGTACTTAGATTTGTTACACATAATATGGGATAAAGTGACAGTCTCTTGCATAAAGTCAGCAATGCCCCATATCGAGTGAGCCTTCTAGGAATACACTTTGGGCTCCTGGTTTAGTAACCAGCAACTATGTACCATGTACCGCATACTTCTTCCATACCTATTTGATCAGTATTGCACTAGGAACTTTCCGGTTGGGCCATTTCAAACATACTCTGGAGTTACTATGCCGAGAATTCCTATTAACAGCATGCTTCCTCCTTATTAATAGTAGAACAAACTTGGATCCTTACTACTGGCGCTTACTGAAAACAACAAATGGTGACAGCAAATATCTTAATACACATAACCTTAGTTACAGGACTCACAGTGAGGCTCCAGTCCGAACTCTGAAGAACCTGTTTCTAAAATATTGGGAGGATCTATATACACATTTCTATGCTCCCTATAGTGACATCACAGGCCACATGACATACAAGGGAGTGACAATCCCTTCTGCATAGTCATCCTACATCACATGATGGGGAGGGGAGAAACCTGAATGAGCCCACACAGTTAACCCATTAAAAATGTTAACCCCTTAACTGAAATAGTAGTCCCAAAGGGGGGCTACATATATATAACTCTAAATAGGGTGCCACTTATTAGCCACTGATTGAGACACCTGTGGTGAAGCAGGGATATCCTGAAAACCTGACCTTTTGGGTGGGGGTCTTGAGGACTGGAGTTGGGCATCACTGCTCTATAGCGCCCCGCATACTCCAAACCAGCACCGAGAAAGCAATGTTGGTACTGGATATTCATTACCAGTTCTTATTAAATGCAACCCTTTTGCAAAACATTACTTAAGGAATGTGGATTTATGGAAAAGTCATCTGATATGGATCGCCCTGTCTGTAAAGGGTCTGGTCTTTGTTGTGGCAGACTGACCTAGTGCACAGTTCAAGTTCCTTGTAACCTTGTGCAAGTTTCTCTGTCTCTAAGGCACCACAACTTAAATGATGTGTTCACTGCATCTGTCAGTTTTATTATTCTCAGCACTAAGTAAACTATCAGCGCCACATAAAAAATACACTTAAAATTCTTATTTAATTTCATAATGAATTACTTCATAGTACTGTTGTCATTTGCTAAAAGGGAACGTTTTTCTGGTTACAGGGAGAAAATGGCCAACTCTCCCAATTTGTAAGGGTGACTCCATCATAAGCCACTGACTTTTTTTTTTAAAAATCTATTATTTTGCTGAAGAAAAACAAACCTTCAGCCAAATGCAAATCAAGGGAACATGAGATGTTCCTACCAAATCTCCCTGGAAAGAGTTTTCTCATGTTGGCCAATGTTGCAAAAAAAAATAAGAAGTTTGAAATGCCATTTGTCAAGACGTCTCTTGGAAGGCATATGCCTGAACAAATTTACTGGAGTCCCTGAAAATACATATTTTTTTAAATTTCAGTCAGCCAGAAAATAGGATATTTCTACTTAAAGGTATGGTTTCGCTCACTGTTTTTTTTTTTATTGCTGAAACTCATGGACCAGATTTCTGAGATACATTTGAAGGTGCCTCTGTAGTATTCCCTGGGGAAACAAAATGGAGGTTTAAATCTAGGGCTTGCAGCAAGAGATGTAAAATTCAGGAAGTATTGGCACGACCCACGGAGGGTAGCAGAGGGTGCCCGGAGCTGAAATGAACGCGCCACCCAGCTCTGGGGACGCCTTGCTTCATAACTTTAATGTTAAACATTGCCCATTGCTTTCTGCCAATATTCTGCCGTAGAACACACTCCAGTATTCCAGTGCTTAGCCACACACAAAAAGAGCATGTGAGCATGCTAGGTGGCCTGAGGCCATAACTACCACCCAGAGAGGTTATCAAAAAGGTCCCTCTTGTCTGCTGTCAACCATAAAATGTCTGGCAGGAGTTTGCAGTTATTTCCCTGCCCCCCCCCCCAACCCTATAGGCAGTGCCATCTGCTGGCCCAAGCCTGAACTGCAACATATGTTCTCAATAAGTGGTCAATACATGACATTAATTCAATCAATGATGATTTTGACCATTAGCAAACCAAGCAAATGCTGACAACCCTAAGCAGCGTTATCAGACCTGTCAACTCTGGCTGATTTTCTGTGAGCCTCTTTAATTTGGAGTCTGTTTCACTGGTTTTTATCACCAACAGTGGCATGATTTCATTGGAGTCTCACTAATAAATGACAGCACTTTTCCATTGAAATGCAATTCTTGCATCATATTGTGTTATGTGTTCACTGTTATAAAAATGTTGACAATAAATAAAGAATTAAAGAAAAAAAAGAAATGCAATTCTTTGGCCCAGAAACATCCAATCTCATTTGAGTTTTTGATGGTTGACATCTCTCTTTTACACTCTGGTTCTACTGATTTTTAATTTTTTTATTTTTATATAATTATAAACTTTGTAAAAATATGTGTTTTTGTTTAAAACTGCTACCCTGTGCAATGCATGGCTGGCCTCCCCTGTACAGACAGAGTCAAAGTTAGACGAGGGTGTGTCTCTTATAAATTACTGCTTAACCTCTTCAGTGCCAAACAGTGAAATGGAAGCCCCTTCACCATTCTAGCATTCGCTATGATTACAATGTGTGTTTTTTTTCATGTGTATTTACAAAACACTACAGGGACGCTGGACAATCAAGCAGTATCACAAGAGATACTAAGTAATGAAGAGGACGTTTTAGGAGAGGTACATTAGGCTAAGTCCCCGCTAGCGCTGATCGGGCTGAACGGGCGGCGCTTGCGGAGGAGACTTACATATATGGATATATGTAAGTCCCCGCTCACACGCTGCGTGCGGCACTCGTGCGCGTGCACACACGCTCAGCCGCGATCGGTGCTTAGGTAAGCAAAAAATCTATACTTACCCGCGTACTCAACTACCCGCAATGCCCCACAAAGGACACCCGGCGCTCATGCTTGGAGCGCTCTCCAAGCATGAGCGCGCTCAGCGCCAGCGGGGACTTAGCCTAAGATAGCACTGAAGACAGACATCGAATATTAGGAGGACCCAGTAGAGGCTGTTAAACCCTCCCCTAAAATATTTAATATATTTAATATTTTCCACATTACAAAAAAATCCTTTTTTTTTACCTCTAATAATAAGAAACACCATGAGCTGGGACAGTACCTAGGGGAGTTTACTCACGGTCATGGTAATAGAAGAGGGCATTTTTTAGGAAAGGGTAATTTCTTTGTATTTTAAGCTGTGTAATGCGGCAGGCATAAGTTTATAGGACTCCATGAATTAGAATTAAAATGAATTAGAAGCAAAAGGTGCTCATTTGCATGTTGTTTCCCACAATCCCTAGCTGCAGTGGAAGCATTTTATGCTGAGGGATAATGGTGAAAAGCAGGGTTGCAGACCTGTCTGAAGCACGTGAATGTGCTCACAAGTGATATTTTTATTTGCTGTACACTGTACAGTGGAGGGTTTTTGTCACTTTTTCACCCACCACAACTGTGTTAATGTGTGGTAGAAACCTGTCCCGGCTTCACATTATATAACGAGGCCACCATGAGCTTTTGGATTTTCAAAAAAACATTATATCCCAATTCTCCCTCTCCTACTCCTCTTACCCAATTAAACAATGCCCATCTGGATTCCAGTGGTCTGAGGTGGAGCAGCGCACCGGAGGAAGTGGACGGCCAGGTAGGACCTGTGCTGTAGCAGTGGCAGACACTGGAAGTCAGTGAATACTTCTCGGGCGTGTTCCTCCCTGGCCATCCTCCTCTGCAGCTCCCGCGATCCTGTCCTCTTCTCCTGCTGCCGCCTCCTGTCCTCCTCTGCCGCCGCCCCTTCTCCGCTCCCACAGTCCTCCTCTGCCACTACCCTGCTCACACCGCCTGTCGTCATCCTCCGCCACCCCCCAAAATGCGCTGCCCTAAGCGATTGCCTAAGTCGCCTAGTGGTTGCATCAGCCTTGGGTATACGGTTATAGGGCTCCATGTTAAAATGGAATAGAAGCAAAAGGTGACACTGTGTGCTCATTTCTCAGAATTCCTGGCTGCAGTGGATGCACTGTATGCTAAGAGATAATGGTGAAAAGCAGCATTGCAGACCTGTCTGAGATGTGTGAATGTGCTCACGAATGGTATTTGTAGTTGCTAAAACACAAATGCAATGAACACCCGCAATACCACTTTAAGGGTATGGTGCTATATGGAACCAAAGTGAAATATTGTCAGTCCTATAGATTCAAACTGGGTGATACATGTGTAACGGTTTTTCTGGACCCCTCCTGACCCACCCAATCTCAGATTGGCCCCTGTGGTCTAACCGGTCCCCATTACATGGTCGTGTCTGGTGGTGCACCTGTTGGCTACAGGACTCCTGAGTCTCCCGCATGATGTTGCTATGGGGATATCAGCAAGACAGGCACTGAGGTAGTGTGCTTTGAGTCCTACCGATATCCAGTGCAGCGCCTCCTTCATCAGGATCTCTGCGTCCGCAGGGAGATGGATCTGATGAGGAACTCCTTCTCGGTGCCTTCCTCTGCTGAGTAACTCCACACTCACACATGAGGGTTTTGTTGAACTTGGGCATCTTTATTGTCAGTGTAGGCAACTGCCCCTCGCAGCGGTCGTACTCAGCCGCTCATTCTTTTGCTGCACTCCATTAGGAAGGTTCCTTCTCCTCTAATAGAGTTGCTCTCCAGCTCTCCCCTTAGGGAGATTCACCAGCTTGTCTCTCTGCTTTGAGCTGCACAGACTCACAGCTATTGCATCAGACACTGCAACATTGTTGCAGACCTCCACATGACTCTCCTAAACAGAGTCAAAACACCAACTGAACTGAACTGCTAACTTTAGGCAGTTCTGTGTCATATATCACCTCCAGAAAACAGACACCCTCTGTGTCACTAATCGTGGACACAAAGCATGTTGTCACTTCCTTTGGGACATATGACACCTCACCAGGGTTTGAGGGCAAACCTCCATGATTGTTGTTGGCAATCCTGCATACTTACCAGGTTTACTGCCAGCATGAGAAAGAGATATGTACACCAATTTTACACATGGCTACACATGTCTTTGAAACAAATCTGACACGTGGAAGTATTTTTAACTCATGGTAAAGGGTCTAAGGAGAGATGATGGGAGGAGATTTAAATGGTTCAGTTTCCCTGTGCTTATTTCGATGTACAATTTCCCAGTAGAGGCATAGCAGCTTCCATTCATGTCAAACATAATACCTACCCCTGTCCCTGTCAGCTTGAGCACACAGGCAGCACTATGTAAAAATGAAATATTTCTATGATTACTGTTCAAGCCCCTGTCATTTTTTCCCCACTCAATCGCACAAGTTATGTGAATGATTTATTTTCACCGGTGACAATTTTTTACTTATTGGGGACCAGAAGACTTTGACTGCAAATCCGGAACAAAACATTAACACCAGCCTTATAGTTTAAAAAAAAAAAGTCATTGCTTTCAACAAGAGTTTTAACTTTGTTAAAAGTTTTTTCCTTGCTGCTTCTGCCGCAATACTGCAAAAGAACTTTAATAGTTAATCTCCATAGTTACAAGATTGATTGCAGTGAGGCCTGGTTCTCTTCAGGAGAAGGGTTACCATTAGATCAGGGGTGGCCAATTCCAGTCCTCGAGGGCCACCAACAGGTCAGGTTTTCAGGGTATCCCTGCTTCAGCACAGGTGAGCCACCTGTGCTGAAGATGGGATATCTTGAAAACCTGACCTGTTGGTGGCCCTGAGGACTGGAGTTAGCCACCCCTGCATTAGATCAACCCCTTTTGTCACTGATGATAGATTTTAAGGGTAACCCAGTTCTGCGTTGCAAATTGTCTCTATAACCATCCAAAACATCCCAGAAGCTGGACACTGAGGCTTCAAGACAGACCTTGTACAAATTGCACAGTGTGACTCACAGTGAGAATGTGGGGATAAAGGGTTAACTTTTCTCTGGACAAATGAACCCTGACAATACACAAAATGTCAAACTGTTTGAAATCTGCAAGCGAATTGTCACGCTGGAGATGAGGACCTTTACTCTCAGGGGTTTGAATGACTGGAATTTCCATCCAATCTCTAATCTGGTTGGTTACGGTTCCTTGGATCCCCCCGCCTTAATGAAAATACCTCCCCAGCTTAGGTTGGGAAACCAGACGTGTTGCGTTAAATTGGAGGAATAATCTTGGGAACTACGGTAGTTTGATTAGACTGTGAAGAGTTTACCATGTAGAAAAAACATATATTGTAAAAGGATTGGAACCAGGTGATCCTGGAGAGCTGGACTTCTTTATGTTTTAGCTATGTTGACTCCTGATTCCCGACAAACTTACAGGTGAAGGTACTGATGTCTCTGCTCCTCGAGGGGAAACAAAATGGCCACTCTGATCTTGCAGTTCCTGTGAGCCAATAGGAAGTCGCAACGTCATCCTATTAACAAAAAGAAATCTATTTTCGGTGGGATTGCTTCTTTAAATCGAGGAGAAAAATTGTATTACCTCTAGGAGTGTCCTCATTTAACGTTATCATAGTGATAATGATTTAGTACTTTTCAATTAGTGGTAAATTAATTGATCACAAAGCCGGTCTAATGGCTTTGTCGGTCTAATGATTTAGCAGATCTATCAACCAAGAAATGTATATTAAAGGTCTGTTCCCACTTTAGCATATTCATTTTGAAGAGTGAAATATGCATGCTGCTTCAAAGGTCGGACTTGCAATATGTATGTACTATATATGTGCAATGTTTGTGTGTGTGTGTACTATATATGTGTGTGTATATATGTGTGTGTATATATGTGTGTGTATATATATATATATATATATATATATATATATATATATATATGTATATATATATATATCTTAATATATAAAATTGAAATTTGTGAGGTTGGTGCTAGATGTGGTGAATCTGATTGGTCCTCAGCCTCTGGCCAATCAGATAGGTGGCTCTATGACGTCACCCAACTGCCACTCTCTTCTTCTCCTCACCCGCAGCTCACCTTCCCCCTCGGCCTCACCCAACTGACACACACACACTCTCCTCTTCACCCAGCTCACCTCCCCGCCGGCTCCCCCCCCCCCATCAACCCCAGCTCGCCTCCCCCCAGGGAATCCACCAGGCTCACCCGAGCCCCGGCCAGCAGCAGCATTCGGGTAGTGTCGCCGCCGACACAGCTCCGCGCGCGGGGGGGGGGGGAACCGCCTCTCCCCCACCACACAGTTTCTCAGCAGCGCCTCACCTCCCCACCCGCCGCCGACACAGCTCCGCATGGGGGAGGGGGAACCACTGACGACGACGACACCCGCCTCTGCCCCACCACCCTCCACCCTCTCTTAGCAGCGCCTCACCTCCTCCCCTCCCGCTGCCGACACAGATGCGGGAGGGGGAAGGACAACACCACTGCATCCGCCTCTGAGCCCACCACCCTCCCGCCCCTCTCAGCAGCGCCTCACCTGTCCACTCGCTGCCGACACTAGCGTGGCACCGCCAGTCAGCAGGGGGGGGGGGGAGTCAGGAGAGAGGGGGGGGAGTGGGAGTCAAGAGAGAGGGGGGGGAGAGGAAGTCAGGAAAAGGGGGGTGGGGAGGGAGTCAGGAGAGAAGGGGGGGGGAAGCCCACACATAAATACATACTGACTGACACACACTCTGACTTACTGACTGACACACACTGACTGACTGACTGACACACACTGACTGACTGACTGACACACACTGACGGACTGACTGACACACACTGACTGACTGACTGACACACACACTCACTGACTGACGCACACACTGACTGACTGACACACACTCACTGACTGACTGACACACACTCACTGACTGACTGACACACACTCACTGACTGACTGACACACACTCACTGACTGACTGACACACACTCACTGACAGACTGACACACACTTCCCCCCTCAGTCAGCTCAGCATGGGGGGCACGGAGCTGTGAACGGGGGGGGGGGACAAAGCATTGAATAGGGGGGGGGGGGGAATCGGAGCTGTGAACAGTGGGGTGAGGGGGCGCAGCTCTGAACAGCTGTGAAGAGGGGGGGAAGGGAGTTGAGGGGGAGGATGGGGGAGCCAGAACATTACATCACGGGCAACGCCGGGTATATCAGCTAGTATATATATATATATTACACACACAATATATAACCAACCTCACACTGATGAGACCCATTAAGGTCAAAATGGCTGTCTGTTGGTAGGTTTACTGGCTATGCATTTTAACCCAGGCTGTGCTAAAAAGCTGTGCAATGCAGCAAGCATAAGCTTATAGGAGACCATGTGATATTGTTTTGAAGCCAAAGGTGGCACTGTGTGCTCATTTGCATGTCATTTCCCAGAATCCCTTGCTGGTGATAATGGTGAAAGGCAGGGTTGCAGACCTGTCTAAGACATGCAAATGAGCATACAGTAATATTTCCATTATATATATCTGTGTGTTTATACATAACACCTAGGTGACCATCTTTGCAAAAACCATGACAAATGTTGCGCATGCATAGTCGTGAACAGCAAGTGGCGACTTCGTGAGCGGCGAGTACTGACTGCGCATACATGAGTGGCGAGCGCTGACTGCGCATGCGTGAGCGGCGAGCGCTGACTGCGAATGCGTGAGCACTGACTGCGCATGTAAGATGAGCGCTTGCCGGGCACACATGAGCGATCAGCGTTTGTAGGCCTCTTATGAGCATGCGTGATTGGCACTTGATGACCGCTTGTGCGCATGCCTAATTGGAGCTTACCTGTCGCACATGTGCGGCCAGCAAGTGCCGATCACACATGCGTACAAGTGGCCGGCAAACAACAACTGCGCATGCACACAAGGGGCCGGCAAACGCACATCGCTCATGCGCTGCCGTGAAGCGCTCATCGCGCATGTGCGGCCAGTACAGAGAAAAAACGGGACAGGTGCCAGAAAAGTCGGGATCCTGGACAAACGGTGAAAAATTGGGACTGTCCCAGCTAAACCGGATCATCCTAATAACACCCCATTTCTGTATCCTGGTGAAATCCACCAACTCTAGTTTTTTACTGTAAAATAGTTATTTTTGGGACTTACTGCTTGTCGTTTGTTCAGTTGCAAAAAACATACCTGATAATAAAAACTGAGAGCCAGTTACCTCAGCATAGCTAGATCTGTATATTCGATGCAATTAGCTGTTGTGATGTTAAAGTTAATCCTACAAGCCTACATTTGAATAGCTATTCAGTGTATCTTTCATTGTGTAAATGGCTGTAGTGTAATGTAGGGACTTACATTGCCTGAATACTGCTGGACCTGCAGCTTCAATATATGTATGATGTGCTCCCAGCACAGGCAACTCTCTGGTGCATCAGTAAATGTGCCGACCATATGAATACTAGTTCCTTATCCTAAATCCTAATCAGGGAAGGAAACAACAGCACGCAGGACTCAGCTAGGCCCAGCTAGCGACAGAGGGAAGACGCTTGGCAGCTATTCACAGAAGGAGCCGGATTTCTGCCGTCATGCTCTCAATTGAACTTCACACTTTTCTCGGCTTTATGTCAGCTGATAAACAGGCAGCGTATTTCTGGGGATTACTGCAGCCGGGGTGTGTGCTACGGGGCACAGGGCCAAAGATCGTGGAACTCAATCACCCAAGAAATGCCATAATCCTCCAGAAAGCAAAGCCTGCCGCAGCTCACTGGGAGGCAGGCATGGAGATCCATTCACATGGTCACCCTTTCCCATACCCCTGCAAACACCACCAAAGGTCAGCTCTGGTCACATTATCTGAGGATTATGTACCCTACAATGACATCACACACAGTCACCCGGAAAGACCAGCGCATCCCCTGAGCCTTTCCCTGCTTTTGATTTTTAAGTAACCAAGGGCAACAGGACCCATAGGGACTCAGTCCCCTAACCCGTCCTAAGACTCTTCTAGTTTGTTTCACAACTTAAGATATGTTTAAAACCTTTTCAAACATTGGCTTGAGAGCGTAACTCTGAAAAGCACAACAATAAGTGCCGTACAATGTAGCACACACACACTAGCACACACACACACACACACACACACACACACATTTCTTAGAAAAGACTGAATATCTTTATATTGTATTGTATGTCTTTATTTATATAGCGCCATTAATGTACATAGCGCTTCACAGTAGTAATACACGTGGTAATCAAATAAATAACAGATAATATAAATAACAGATAATATAAATAACAGATCATGGGAATAAGTGCTTTAGACATAAAAGTAACATTAAGGAAGAGGAGTCCCTGCTCCGAGGAGCTTACAGTCTAATTGGTAGGTAGGTAGAACGTACAGAGACAGTAGGAGGGAGTTCTGGTAAGTGCGTCTGCAGGGGGCCAAGCTTTATGTATCGTGTCCAGTATTATCCACACTGCTATTCATATGCTTCTTTAAGCAAGTGTGTCTTAAGGTGAGTCTTAAAGGTGGATAGAGAGGGTGCTAGTCGGGTATTGAGGGGGAGGGCATTCCAGAGGTGCGGGGTAGTAAGTGAGAAAGGTTTAAGGCGGGAGAGGGCTTTAGATACAAAGGGGGTAGAAAGAAGACATCCTTGAGAAGAACGCAAGAGTCTGGATGGTGCATAACGAGAAATTAGGGCTGAGATGTAAGGAGGGGCAGAAGAGTGCAAAGCTTTAAAAGTGAGGAGAACGAGAAGAACGAGAAGCCCAGCGGTAATGTCACGGCCTTTGAAGTGGGTGAACCTGATGTAAATCCCGATGTCAGCCCCTTGTGACCTTGGATAAGTCACTTTATCTCCCTGTGCCTCGGGCACCAACATAATACGGTGGACTTTTTGGGGCAGGTACTCACTGTTACCTGCAAAAGTCTATGTACAGCGTTGTGTATACAGTCAGCTATACACACAGTATGTGTATATATATATATATACTAGCTGATATACCCGGCGTTGCCCGGGATGTAAATGCGTAAAATGATTTGATGTAGTTGTTGGGAACAAAATTCGGTGTAAAGAAACACCAGTACAATGTACTTTGTGAAGTAGGATGATTGGGCAGGGGTTAGAGGGTGTGGCGGCGTGGTAAAGTAGGTGCAGCGGAGGGGTGAGAGGGAGTGTGTCAAGGGCGGAGGGTGTGTCAAGGGCGTTGGGGTGAGAGGGCTGGGAGGCAAGGGCGGAGGGGTGAAAGGGGGGTGGATGAAGACGCAGGTTAGGGTGAAGGATGACGGTGGCAAGGGCGGAGGGGTGATAGGGGGTGGTGGCGTCGTGGTTGATGTAAGAGTGGAGGAGTAAAGAGCAGAGGTGTGAGGGGGGGTTGTGTGCTTGGGGTAAGACCGGAGGGCTAAGAGGGGGAGTGGCGGCGTAGGGTTAGGGCGGAGGATGGCGGTGTGAAGGGTGTAGGGGTGAGAGGGGGGAGGCAAGGGCGGAGGGATGAAAGTGGTGTGGGGGTGGTTGTGGGTGGGTGTGGTGGTGTAGTCCCAGGTGTGTGGCGGTTAAGGGAGGTGGGAGGACGGCGTTTCCCAGCTGTGTGACATCAGAGGTGGTTGCGCGCGCAACAGAGGTGGAAGGATGGTGGTGGGGGACGGGGAAAGGGGTCCCGGGACACTAGTGAGGGGGAGAGGGGAGGTAAGGGGGAGCGGGACAGTTTATGCGCTGGCAGGCAAATTTCAGCGGCAGGGGGATGGTAAGGGGGAGCGGGACAGGCACCGCACACGGGGATGGTAAGGGGGAGCGGGACAGGCGCCACACACGGGGATGGTAAGGGGGAGCAGGACAGGTGCCGCACATGGGGATTGTAAGGGGGAGCGGGACAGGTGCCGCACTGTCGCCGCAGGTGAGCGGTCGAGGGGGGCAGGGAAAGGGGGAGCGGGATAGCGAGGTGCCGCAGGCGACGTAAGCGGGGCAGAGGGGGGAAAAGGGAGCAGGACAGTCAGGCGAGGTGAGGATGGCAAGGCCGGAGGGGTGAGAGGGTGGGGCGCCATCCGCAACAGAAAGGGTTTCACTGACTTTGGTTGGTGGTGAGCATGTCCAGGGCTGTCAGCGTGTCCAGGGGTGAGTGGTTCAGGCTGGCCGAATAGAATCCACAGGGTACTCTCAGGCACTATGAGAAAGGCCTGGGGTGTGACACGTATGAGAGGCTCAAGCTGTATGAGTGTGGTGTGTGAGTGTAACAATGGGTTAGAGCGCACCGGCCAATGAGAGCCGTGGGGGGGCGAGACACCGGCCAATGAGAGCTACAGACACTCACAACCAAGATTTTCAGTTTTATACATAAAGATATATGTAACGGATTTTCTGGACCTTCCTGACCCACCTAATCTCATATTGGCCCCTGTGGTCTAACCAGTCCCCATTACATGGTCGTGTCTGGTGGTGCACCTGTTGGCAACAGGACTCCTGAGTCTCCCGCATGATGTTGTGTGGGGAATGTCAACCCAGACAGGCAGCTGAGGTAGTGTGCGTGAGTCCTACCTACATACAGTGCAGCGCATCCACCTCATCAGGATCTCTGCGTCCGCAAGGAGATGGTTCTGATGAGGAACTCCTCTATGGTGCCTTCCACGGTGGAGTAACTTCACACTCACACATTGGGGTTCTTGTGAACAAGGGCATATTTTATTGATGGTATAGGCAGACTGCCCCTCGCAGCAAACAGCTTAACCGCTCATCTTCTTCAGCACTCTCCTTTCAGAAGATCTGCCCTCCCAATGGAGTTGGATCACCTCTCCCCTCAGGGAGATCACCACCTGTGCTAGGTCCCTGGACACAGTGTAGGCCCTGCCAGCCTTAATGCTGCAGGGACTGACTACTTGCTGTAGAATCCTTCTCTTAATTAACACACTTGACCTTCAACTTAACCAACCTAACTTTGGGCAGTCCTGTGTCGTATATACCAAGGGAATAGCTCCACCTCCTGTGTCACTAACAATGGTCACATGGTCTGTTACCACTCCCCTCATGTACATATGACACCTCACCAGGGTGTGAGGGCAAACCTCCATGATTGATGCTGGCAACCCTGTATATTTACCAGGCTTACTGCCAGCATGAGAGAGAACTGTATACCATTTTTAACACATGGCTACATATACACCACAATATCAAATCTACTTGGCAATACGTCATGTCACCTATCACAGTTTCTGATTGTACTTAGTAGCTATAGAGCTGGGTTTCCGAAGCTGGGGTATTAGCACCGTTGGTGGCATATCAGTTTCCTTCTACAGAGTCCTCTCTTGCTTTTGGGAGGAGAAGCAAAGGTTAAAATAATCACAGTATTCACTGTAAATGTATTTTTATATAGTTGCCTTGCACTAAACGTGCTGTGAGAATAGATGGAAGGAAGGGTGCTGTGGTGGGTGGGTGGGGGGGGGGCAGGGCCCCCCTCTCCCTCCCCCCCTCTCTCCCTCTCTCCCTCCCCTCTCTCCCTCCCCCTCTCTCCCTCCCCCTCTCTCCCTCTCCCTCTTTCCCTCTCTCCCTCGCCCTTTCTCCCTCCCCCTCTCTTCCTCCCCCTCTCCCCCTCTCTCTGTCCCTGTCTCTCTCACCCTCTGTCTGTCTCTCTCTCACCCTCTCTCTGTCCGTCTCTCTCTCTCACTGTCTCTCTGTCTCTCTCTCTCACCCTCTCTCTGTCTGTCTCTCTCTCTCACCCTCTCTCTGTCTGTCTCTCTCTCACCCTCTCTCTCTCACCCTCTCTCTCTCACCCTCTCTCTCTCACCCTCTCTCTCTCTCTCTCTCACCCTCTCTCTCTCTCACCCTCTCTCTCTTTCACCCTCTCTCTCTCACCCTCTCTCTCTCACCCTCTCTCTCTCCCTGTCTCTCTCACCCTCTCTCTCCCTGTCTCTCTCACCCTCTCTCTCTCTGTCTCTATCACCCTCTCTCTCTCTGTCTCTCTCACCCTCTCTCTCTCTCACCCTCCCTGTCTTATCTTAACTGCCGTATACCTACACCGAAGTAACCTACCCTTCTTTCTTCAAGATCTGACTCAAGTTTCACACGGGAGACCTCGGAAGACAGGTAGGGAACACCTCCCCTCCAGTATTTTAACCCCACACCCTTTTACAACTTATTTAACTGCAGCCTCTCCCAAAACTGACTGCACAAAAATAACTCACACACTAACTCAGCCCACTGAAACCCAGAACTGACTAGCATTGCAATGCAGCAAAACATTTGACAATGAATAGGCACACCCCTGCTGTTTAGTCTGCACACACTCACTTTGCTCACAACAGCTCCATGCAGCACTGCCTACCTCTGGCACCATGAACCTGCTATGTATCTTAACTTTTTTCTTTCTCCTGGCCTCATGGTGATGTTACTCCCTCTATCCACTGCAAACTCCTCCATCCTGGCCCACACCCAACATCACCATACACACTGGACTACTCAAAAGCCTTTCACTATCTACGGAATGTTGGTGGAGAACCCTAAAAACCAGCACACCAACCACTGCTCACTCTAATGGCAAACACCACAAATTTACAACTTGCAAACAACTATCCAAATTTCTGCTCATACTATTACTCTCTTTAGCAGGTGATATTGAACCTAACCCAGGTCCTCCCATTTCAAATCTGTCCCATGCCCCTGAGAATTCCACCTTTAAATTCCAAAAAGGGCTATCTGTCGCCCATATAAATATCCGGAGCCTGCTGCCCAAACTGGACGAACTAAGGGCATGGTGCCTTATGCATAAACCCAAAGCCATCGTTCTTACAGAAACATGGCTAACCCATAAATCCCCTGATGCAAATATCGCCATTCAGCGATACTCCATTTTTAGGAGAGATAGGTCCAAGAGAGGAGGAGGGGTGTTATTTTATATTGCAGACACATTACAATTTACACTGTTAAATTGACCCCCAAGCCCACCCTCTTTTGAAATTCTAGTTGGCAAAATCTGCCTCCCCTTTTCTAAGCCCATCTTGCTCGCTGGCATCTACCGCCCCCGTAAAGCCCCTCTACAATCCCTGGCTGATATCACCCAGTTTCTTGGCTCCATTTCTTCTCTGAACGAGAAGAGCGAGCTGCTAGTTCTTGGGGATTTCAACTTCAACTGGCTTGACCCTAAAAACCATAAAATCCAAATACAACTCAAGTCACTTAACCTATCACAACTCATTTCCCAACCCACACGGACAAACCTGAAATCGCATAACCATTCCTTGCTATACTGGATTCTCTCCTTAAACCCCAGCAGAATCCAATCCTCTGGCATCCTTCCTGACATTTTCAGTGACCATGCAATAGTGTACTGTGTAAGAAAAATTAAACCGCCCCATTCAAGCCCTAAAGTTCTCCTCACTAGAACATTTAAAAACTTTAACCCACAACAGTTTCTGGATGACCTTACCAACTGCCCATGGCACAGAATCGATTTAATTCCCGACCCTGATTCTGGGCTCGACTATTTCCAATCCGAGTTCTTAAAACTTTGTGATACCCATGCTCCACTATGCAAAATAAGGGTAAGGGGGGCCCATCTTCCATGGGTTACATCTAAACTTATTGCACTCTACCAGCTCAGGGATACCTTGTGGAAAAGCTACAAAGTAACTGGCACTACCAAGGAACTCAATCACTACAGATGCCTGCGGAACATGTGCACAAGGCAAACAAGGCACGCAAAAGCACAATATTACTCTGACAATCTCCACCAAAATACATCAAACCCAGCTAACTTCTGGAAGGTTATCAACAATATATTCCAGCCTCCTAACCATAAACAACCAAGTAATATCACTAAGGGGGATATTACTCTGACAAACCCCACTGACATTGCAAATGCATTCAATGATTATTTGTGGGGTGTGCCACTAACTTATTAGCAAAACGCAGCCCAAACCACAAACCTGAATCTCATCCTGGGAGTGCCCACATAGCCCCAACCCCTCCCAACACTGCCCACAATTTTCAATTTGGCCCAGTATCTGAAGAGGAGATTACACAAGCGCTCCTCAAACTAAAACTAAGCAGCCAATGTGGAACTGACTTACTACAATCTAGGTTCCTACGACTTGGTGCCCCAGCCATTGCCAAACCAATTGCTTCCATAGTCAACTCTATCCTGTCTGCAGGCCATATCCCTAAGACCTGGAAAGCTGCCAGAGTTGTCCCAATTTTCAAAAGTGGGGACAAAAACACTGTCTCAAACTACAGACCAATCACACTTCTCCCAATTCTATCCAAAGTCATGGAAAAATGTGTCCACCCCCAATTAAGCGATTACTATACCAAGACAAATTTCCCCAGCCAATTCCAATCTGGCTTTCGTCCCAAACACTCCACCGTAACTACCCTGCTAAAAGTTTGCAATGAAATCCAGTGTGCAATGGAACGGGGACAACTCACTGGTGCAGTATTCCTAGATTTTGCAAAGGCTTTTGATACAGTTGATCATGCTATCCTGCTTAACAAACTCCAGAGCTCTGGAATAGGGAAGCATGCTTTAAACTGGTTTCAGTCCTACCTATCAGGAAGATCCCAACATGTGTCCATCTCAGACTCTAACTCCAACCCCCTGGATATCACCCGTGGTGTCCCGCAAGGCTCTGTTCTGGGCCCCTACTCTTCTCAGTGTTCATTAATGATCTTCCCACAGCTTGTAAGGAAGCCTCAATACACATGTATGCAGCTGACACAATCCTATATGCACACAGCCATAGCCTCTCTGACCTTCAACACATACTTCAGTCTGACTTTTTCAGACTCGAAAACTGGATTTCCCAAAACAAACTGTTTTTAAACACTGACAAGACTGTAAAAATGGTATTTGGGACCAAGACTAAATTTTTAAAGCTTCCAGCGACTGAGCTCCAGATTAGAACCAACGCTAACACCACCCTAACCCCTGTCACTAGTTTTAAATACCTGGGTTTAAGGTTTGACTCCCACTTAACATTCGGAATGCACATTGATACCCTGACAACCAAGACCTATGCCAAACTAGGGGTACTTTACAGGAACAGTTCCTCCCTAAGTCTCCTGGTCAGAAAGCGTATCGCACAGCAGATGCTAATGTCAATTATTGACTATGGAGACATAGTATATGGCACGGCACCTCAAACCCACCTTAGCAAACTTGACACCCTCTACAATTCATTTTGTCGTTTTGTTCTCCAATGCAACTACAACACACATCACTGCAAAATGCTCAAGAACTAGATTGGTAATCACTAGAGTCTAGGCGCAAAGTTCACCTTTCCTGTCTTGCCTTTAAATTCTTCATGGGCAAGCTACCCAGCTATCTGAACAAGCTCCTCACCCCCACCACATGCAGCACTTATCACCTGAGATCAGACTCCAAAAGACTGTTCATGGTCACAAGGCTCAACAAAGTATCCGGCCGTTCCTCCTTCTCTTACCGTGCACCCCAAAACTGGAACAACCTACCAGAGACTCTCACATCCACCACAAGTTTAAGTTCTTTCAAATCTAAGGCTGTCTCACATTTTAATCTGGTCTGTAACTGTTTCATACGCTCATAATATATATTTTCTTTAACTGTGCATGCAATGTCTTGTAAATAATGTATACCCTGTTCATTTATGTAACTGTATTTGTAACCATGTATTATTTGTCCTAACTCTATGCCCAGGACATACTTGAAAACGAGAGGTAACTCTCAATGTATTACATCCTGGTAAAATATTTTATAAATAATAAATAATAATAATAAAGTATAGTACCTTGAGGGACTGCAGATCAGGTAAGATCCCAGACGGGATTGCTGCTTTAGAAATTGTGAAGAGGCGGCATCCTGACACTGGTTAAGGGGTTCAGAATCATTCACATCTGTTTTTTTTTTGTTCGATTAGTGAGGTCAACACACACACACACACACACACACACACACACACACACACGCACGCACGCACGCACGCACGCACGCACGCACACACACACCTATGTAACAAGGACTAATGGTAGTAAAGTATAAATGTACAACAATAAATAAACTGTTATGTAAAAAAAAAAAAATGCCTCGGTTTTTCATTTTCAAAATCTGGTCACCCTACACATATTGCAACTTAGTGTCTAGTGCCCCATCTACTCGCCACCACACATTGACATCTGAATTAGTATATGTTTGAGTTTTGCCTCTCTCTGAAATTAAAATTTGCATTTAACCTCTTTGCTCCCAGACGGGCAGGCTGGTCACCATTTCTCATTCCCTAATGCAGCGGTGCGCAAAGTGGGGGCGCGACGCCCAGAGGGGGGCGCGAGACTGACTGCAGGGGTGCGCAGGGTTTACAGAGGCCCTGCGCACTTCCCGAAGGCACTTAAATTAAGTGCCGGGGGAGCTGCAGGGCCTCTGTAAACCTGACTCACCTTGGCTCAGGTGGCTTCTTAGACGCGTCACTATGGCAACGTGGCGTCAAATGACGCCGCAACGTCATGCCGCCAGAGCTGACGTAAGCAGGGGAGGGGGGTATGGGGGGAACCGCAGGCAGGGGGGCTCAGGGAAAAAAGTTTACGTCCCCCTGCCCTAACGCACTTTGCTGTGTATATAGATGAACTAAACCAAACCGCATCTAATCAATGCATTAATATAGGCAGGGCAACAGCAATCATATCTCATATGTACCGTGGATGCGACCTAAATTAACTATTGTTTCTACATTAAAACAGATGTTATACTAAAAACAACAATTTTATGGAGCATTAGGGAAAATTGCATTCTAACACACTTTTAATAGCATTAACTCCTTCACGGCTGAGTGATCTTGCAAAGGCATTGCAGGCTAATGATATTCCAGGAGCATATTTCGACGGGCTTAATCGGTCTGCTCATACCCAGTGCCAGCTGCATAAGTCAGTGAGTCTCATACTCAAAGCGCAGGGGGGTAACACAGGTCCCTTCTTACTATTACACCAGAGGTGGCCAACTCTAGTCCTGAAGGGCTAACAACAGGTCAGGTTGTTGGTGTGTTCCTGCTTCAGCACAGGTGGCTCAATCAGTGGCTCAGTCTTTATCCTTAAAACCTGACCTGTTTGGGGGGCTTGGCGGACCGGAGTGTAGAACCTCTGGGTTAAAGCGCGGTGAAGGATACAAGTCCACATGGATCCAATTGAATCTTTCGAGAAGTACTTCATTATTCATTTCTAACGGTGGGAAACGCTATGTGGACTGAGTTTTAAAAAGGTGTGTTTTGTTGTCCTGTTTAGTATACACCGCCGGGTGAAGAGATCAGTGTATCTCGAAAGCTCGCATATATATATATATATATATATATATATATATATATATGTAGCCCCCTGTAAACAGCACCGGCTATACCTATCTCCTTCCTACTGTGGTAAGTCCTGTTAAGGGCAGGCACCAGTAGTGATCATGGGTTTCCCCCGCTTCAAGCCCTGGCTTGATTGATGGAGGTAGGCCCCCTGACTCTGTGTGCAGGCAGAGACACAGGGGAGGGGTCTGCTGACATCATGATAGGCGGGGCTGTCTCTATTTAGTGGGCTGCTCCTGTGAGTCTAGAGGGGAGTTAGTGCTGAAGCAGAGGGGAGTTAGTGCTGAAGCAGAGTCTGGAGGGAGTGCTGAAGCAGAGTCTGAGCTTGGAGCATGCAAGTGAGAGGAGAGACTCAGCCACCTTGAGTAGAGCTGATAGCACCATAGTTCTGGTGGACCAATGCCCTTCACCCCGATGGAGAATCCATCCCCCACCCAGAGGATCCCCTCTGAGGTGGGCAGTGGGGTATTGACGCCCCAGCCCAGTCCATCCTGTCGGAGGGTAAACTTGGAGGGAAGGAGAGGAGGAAAGACCTGTACAGAGTGGAGGGTCGAGTGATAAGCGGGACATTGCTGTTGTTGTTGTGGCTGCTTGTCGCCACTTCTGCTGGAGGCTCTGATCCGACCAATAAAGAGAGACATTTCCTTTTATATCAAAGACTGTTGTGTGATTCTGGAGCATCCACCCTGGGACCAGGGTTCACTCTTCTATACAGGTCCTATCCCATATCCCTGGGAGTATAGAGGATGGAGGCGCTGCACCACTGAAAGCATGGAGGCTATTACCCCAGAAGCCAGGTCCTGTGATCCCCCACACCACCGCGGGAGACTCAGGCCCTCCTGTTCTCCACAGGTACGCACCAATAAGTACATGTAATCCGCCCTCAGACACCCTAGATATGTCAGATGAGTCTAAAGGGGGGGGGGGGGGAAATGGGTTACATATATATATATATGTAGCCCCTGAAAGAAATAGTCGGCTACCTATCCTTCTCCTACTGGAGTAAGCCAGGCAGGCGCCAGTGGTAATCATGGGTTTTCCCCCCACCGAGCCCTGCCTTGACTGATAGATGTAGGCCCCAGACTCTGTGGCAGGCCTGAGACAGATGGGAGGTCCTGCTGACATCATAAGGGGCAGGGCTGTATCTATTTAGTGGGCTGCTCCTGTGTGTGTCTGGGGGGTTGAGTCTGAGAGTCTGGAGGAGGGTGTGTGTGAGGAGTCCTGCGCTGGCAGTTGTGCAAGAGGTGAACCAAGAGAGTGGAGAGTGCTGGAGCAGAGAGAGCATGGTCTGGAAGTGGCAAGGAGACAGGAGAGAAGACTCTCAGCCAATCTGAGTAGAGCTGGTAGCACTAAGTGCTGTGGACCAATGCCCCTCACCCTGCTGAGGAGGTGAGGGGGTGGGAGATTTACCCTCACCCAGAGAGTATATCCTGGAGGTGGGGTTGGGGTATTGAAGCCCCAAACAGCCCATCCTGCTAGGGTACAACCTGGAGGAGAGGAGTGGAGGAATAGACCTGTTACATTTGGAAGCACTGCTGCATATGAACTGCTGCAGTGTATGAACTGCTGTGTGCTGTATCACTGTTACAAGGACAATAAAGATATTGCTGCTTTTATATAAAGACTGTAAGAGCTGGATTATTCGCCCTGGGACCAGGGTTTCTCTGTAAGGGTCCCCCCCCCACATCCCTGGGGCTTATAGAGATGGAGGCGCTGCACCACAAGGACTGCTAAGACGATGGAGGCATATACCCCAGAAGCCTGGCCCTGTTATCCCCCACACCAACGCGGGAGACTCAGGCCCTCCTGTTCCAAGCAGGTATGCACCACCATAGTACATGTAGCCAGCCCTCACTACACCTTAGAGGTCCAATCTGCGACCGGGAAGGGGGGGGGGGGGGACATGGGCTACATTTGGAGGCGAGCTGCTGAGATCCAGAACAGGACAGGCTTTCAGCAAGGCAGAGCGGGAAGAGTGAAGTGCACCTTCCGTGCAAGTACTGGAGAAAGTAGGGCATGTAATACCAGGGGTAGTCAGGGGAGCGTGGATTCCCGCACAGTACGCCCTTGGTGCCCTAAGAGGGTGTTGTAAGATGGGTGTGGAGCTATTGCTGTTCTAGTCCCTTGAGGCAGATAGTGTGAGGCAACTGGGGGGGTTAGCCTGTTAACTTGTCCAGGGACCATGGCCCAGGGCCCGCAATATGAGTGGCCAAAAGTAGGAGACGCCCGTACTTAGAGAGATGCCTGGTACACTAGCCAGCACCCACATAAAACACACCACAGAGTACTTATAGGAACCGTCATCGAGTGCGGTGCACAGAGAGAGAGTTCTGCCTAGCCTGGGGTATGCCACATCATACTAGTGGGCAAACAGTCAGAAATAGCATGCAGAGAGCATCAGAGAGTGTCAGTGGGTACAGTCAGTGTCTAGGAACGAGTTTTGCACTAGCCACTGAGAATAGCGGTGATATACATTTGGAGGGCTCATCAAAGATGGTGGCCGCGGAGCAAGAAAGTGCTCCTACATGTGCTCCGCGGAGCAAGAAAGAGTCCAAAATGGCGACAGCAGCGCCATCCACGGCCCAGCAGTTTGCAGCCGAGCTAAACTGGCGATTCCCGCCAATTCTGGAGCGCGCACGTGAATCGTGCAAAGAGACTGTGAGAGAAATGTGGAGGGAGATGTGCAGGGGTTTGGCGCCAAACCCAGATCCCCTGCAAAAGGTGTGGAGCGGCGCGAAAGCCCACCCACCTGCGCTGTGACTGGCCAACAGACAAGGCCACGTCACACTGAGAGAAGGAGTGCCCCTCCTCTTGTTTCCACCAGAGGGAGGGGGCACAAGGAGAGCCAATCAGGAGCATCCTCCCCAGTGAAGGGAGGGACAGGAAGTGAGAGCGAGGAACTTCACTTCCATCTGACATTCACAGAGAGAGGAGCTGAAACACTGAACTGTTCCACCCCTGAACTAACTATGTCAGAACTGAGCACGACGGTCTTCCAACTCCCAGGAGGCTTCCTGGTGGTGGAGATCGAGGGCCGAGAGTACCTCCGGTGCCTGTACCCGGAACGGCCGCTGACTCCCTAGCGGAGGATCCGACCAAGTCGTCTTCGGAGAAAGAAGATGGCGTCTCATCGGTGGTGATGCGCCTACCGGCGAACCACCCCAGCTGTAAGAAAGATGGCAGTCCACTTACCGGAGAGAGGGAGCAGACGAGTCCGGACACCCCCCCCGACGGCAAGCCATGGTGCGGCCTGAGGCCCGTAGAAGTCCCACGGCCGTGGTGACTCCCAGTGTGGTGGAGACGGCGTCGGAGACGGATCCAGAGGTACCCAAATACATCAGCCTGCAGCGGAGCGGTAAGGAGACTCCACCACCCCCTTACTCCCGCCAGGCAAAGACGGACCCTACAGAGGACGAGAGGAGAGGCGTGCGGCCTACTTTCCCGTCCGCGGACCCGATGATCCACCACCGCCCCTTCCGGTCCTCGACGCACTTCCGGTGCGTGACCACAGAGCGAATGGGGATTCCGCGGGCGGCAGCGATGACATCACTTCCGGGTCCGACTGGAAACGAGGCCCTGGAGCACTGTTCTCCCCGCGGAGAGCAGCTATGGCCGCTGCCATGGCCACTTTGCGAAGCCAAGGTCCTTCCAGAGGATCACGGGGCTCAGCGGAGAGAGCAAGCAGGAAACTGCCCACTGGTCGCGGGATTACACGCTTGCTGGTCAATGATTTGGACATTACCCCAGCCCCTAGCGCCATTACCCCGGCCACTGCCCCTGCCCTGTCACGAGTCATGACACCGGGACCTAGTGGGGATAAATTGATGAAGAATCCCAAGTACTCCAAGGATTTGCGGGATTGGGAACTAAGTGACGAGGGATCTGATGGGGAGGTACCATATGATACTTTGATACGTATGCCTAAACATGTACCTTTTTCTCCTGTGTCTAGAGGGAGGGCCCGAGGGTCCCATACTACTGCTGAGGCCGGGCCTGTAAGTAAAGTGGTCCACAAAATGAATCCTACCAACTATATAAATGCCAAGGGTAGACACAGCTGCTCACGCTCTACGGAGGCGGGTACGTCCGGTGTCTCATCACAAGCTGAGTCCGAGACAGGTACTTCTAGCCCCATGTCAGAGTATGAGCACCGTGACAAGTGGTGGGCACCCCTGTACACGGGGTACCACAAAGGTATGGACCGCACCAGGTTCCTGTTGATCAGGAACAACATAGTTGATCATTGATGGGCGGTAGGTGTCTATACTCCCGAGGAGGTGGTGGATGAGTTGGAACACCGATTTCAGGAGATAGAGCAAGGGATCATCATGCCTAAGGGGCCTAGTATATTTTACGATGACATTGGTCCTGTAGAACCGGAGTTTTGGGTACTGCCAAGCAGGGCGGGTCCTACGAAACTGCCCAAATTTAGCAGAGCAGACAGAGCCATAGTGTTTAGGTTTAGGCAGTCCCATGGGTACGAATACCCTTATGTGCCTGAACCCATAATGAGGTTAATAGAGGAGAACAGAGATAGTTGGCTCAGAGCGGCCTTACAAGAATATTTGAGGACAAAGTTTGGTAAGGCGGGTTACCACAATGAAGACCGTATCAGTGAGGTGTTCCGGGCCTGGAGTGTGGGGCGGTGCATATACATGCACAGCGTGATATACCGGCCAGAGTCTGGGTCGGTACAGCCCTGCTATATTACCATAACTGACCATAATGGGAGGAAGGTACGAAAGCCTGACCCAAAACATTATCATTAGTGGTTCTCCCTGTTGGGAGTGACTGTTACTGTTACGCCACCTGGTGGTTGGCTCAAGAAAATAACATACGTTGCCATGTGTTTGTTTCCCAGGTTTGTTCTCCGCAGGATGGTGCTGCTAAAGTTAGGTCCAAGTGGGGACCATTGGATTCCACCAGAGGGAGAGTGTAGCACCTATAAGAAATAGTGGGCTACATATCCTTCTCCTACTGGAGTAAGCCCTGTTAAGGGCAGGCTCCAGTGGTAATCATGGGTTTTCCCACCAACAAGCCCTGCCTTGAGTGATAGAGGTAGGCCCTTGACTCTGTGGCAGGCCTGAGACAGAGAGGAGGTCCTGCTGACATCATACGGGCAGGGCTGTATCTATTTAGTGGGCTGCTCCTGTGTGTGTCTGGGGGGTTGAGTCTGAGAGTCTGGAGGAGGGTGTGTGTGAGGAGTCCTGCGCTTGCAGTTGTGCAAGAGGTGAACCAAGAGAGTGGAGAGTGCTGGAGCAAAGAGAGCATGATCTGGAAGTGGCAAGGAGACAGGAGAGAAGACTCTCAGCCAATCTAAGTGCTGTGGACCAATGCCCCTCACCCTGCTGAGGGGGTGAGAGGGGGGGGAGATTTACCCTCACCCATAGAGTATATCCTGGAGGTGGGGGTTGGGGTATTGAAGCCCCAAACAGCCCATCCTGCTAGGGTACAACCTGGAGGAGAGGAGTGGAGGAATAGACCTGTTACATTTGGAAGCACTGCTGCATATGAACTGCTGCGGTGCATGAACTGCTGTGTGCTGTATCACTGTTACAAGGACAATAAAGACATTGCTGCTTTTATATAAAGACTGTGTGAGAGCTGGATCATTCGCCCTGGGACCAGGGTTTCTCTGTAAGGGTCCCACCCCACATCCCTGGGGCTTATAGAGATGGAGGCGCTGCACCACAAGGACTGCTAAGACGATGGAGGCATATACCCCAGAAGCCGGGCCCTGTTATCCACCACACCAACGCGGGAGACTCAGGCCCTCCTGTTCCAAGCAGGTATGCACCACCATAGTACATGTAGCCAGCCCTCACTACACCTTAGAGGTCCAATCTGCGACCCGGGGCACATGGGCTACATTTGGAGGCGAGCTGCTGAGATCCAGAACAGGACAGGCTTTCAGCAAGGCAGAGCGGGAAGAGTGAAGTGCACCTTCCGTGCAAGTACTGGAGAAAGTAGGGCATGTAATACCAGGGGTAGTCAGGGGAGCGTGGATTCCCGCACAGTACGCCCTTGGTGCCCTAAGAGGGTGTTGTAAGATGGGTGTGGAGCTATTGCTGTTCTAGTCCCTTGAGGCAGATAGTGTGAGGCAACTGGGGGGGTTAGCCTGTTAACTTGTCCAGGGACCATGGCCCAGGGGCCGCACTATGAGTGGCCAAAAGTAGGAGACGCCCGTACTTAGGGAGATGCCCGGGTACACTAGCCAGCACCCACATAAAACACACCATAGAGCACTTGTAGGAACCGTCATCGAGTGCAGTGCACAGAGAGAGAGTTCTGCCTAGCCTGGGGTATGCCACATCATACTAGTGGGCAAACAGTCAGAAATAGCATGCAGAGAGCATGCAGACCATGGAGGCATATACCCCAGAAGCCTGGCTCTGTTATCCCCCACACCAACGCAGGAGACTCGGGCCCTCCTGTTCCAAGCAGGTATGCACCACCATAGTACATGTAGCCAGCCCTCACTACACCTTAGAGGTCCAATCTGCGACCGGAGGGGGGGGGGGGGGGGGAACATGGGCTATATATAAAACAAATTTGCATAATGTAGTTGAAGTTTAGGTTTGTAAAAGTAGTGGAACCGTAGAGTGCCACTGAACTGCATCCACTACTAAACACTGCTTGTGATTTTGTATCTGATCATTCAGGGGCTTATTTAACACGCCCCAAAGCGAGCGATCGTCGGCTTGAATGGAAGTATTTGGTCAATCGCGATGCAATCGGGTTGGAGGGGGGGACTTCAGGGATAATTAAATAAATAACACTAATGAACCTCCTAAGAGAAAGATCAACACAGAATCCCATGAACAAACACTCATAGATTCAAATATTTATTCCAATGCACATGATAAAAGCAATTCTAAATACGCCGCAGAAACAATAACTGTTAAAAAACCCATATACTGTATAAATCTTGAGCCAATACAGATACAATCCTAACTAGTGTAGCTATCTTCATCAAGCTCTATACTGCATTCATTGATTTATAGGAAAGATAGCAGCAGAGGAACAAAATGTGTTCCTCACTGTTCCACGCTGTGTTCCTCACTGTTTATCATGGGTAAACCATGTACCTTTTAATATATATAGTGCTAAAGTCTATACAGAATAAACAAGACCTTAAATTCACAAACCAAAATTGAATAGATGCCTCAGACTTCAGTAAATTGATTAAACAACCACTGCAGTTGAATGATTAAAGTATAGTTATCTGGTTGCTAGAAATGTACACATTTGGTTTGTGAATTTTTTTTTATGGTTTTCTCTTAACTTTTGTGTTTTCACTAAAGTTCACCAATTTAGCCACTTTTGCCAGATTGTAACCACTTTTTACCAGCATTTAGTGAAAATGGCAGTATATAGAAAGCCACGGGACCATACACTTTGACTTTTAATTGTGGGGGAATTTTCTTTTTGCAAAGCTTGGCGTTTTTGTGCATTTGTTTAGTGGAAAATGTCCCTGATTTGCAAACTTCAGCGAATAATTCCTATATTTCTACTGGTTGGTCTTAACTAGGTAATAGAGATGGGGTAGCCAACTCCAGTCCTCAAGAGCCAACAACAGGTGGGGCTTTAAGGATATCTCTGCTTCAGCACAGGTGGCTCACTCAACAAACGAGCCACTGATTGTGCTGAAGCAGGGATATCCTTAAAACCTTACCTTTTGGTGGCCCTTGAGGACTGGAGTTGGCCATTCCTGTACTAGACCAAAAAAAGGCAGACAGGGCCTTCTAAATATATGCATTTCAGTAGGAGTACAGTATGTTAGATACTGCTCCCAACTTATTTCTACTTCTCACCAGCTGAAAAATCATTACGCCGAGGCAGGGACACTGCAGATTGTAAATGGGGGGAAAAGACCTCATGGTTCCTTCCTGCTGATGACATCATTAGACTATTACAGCAAGCCTCTCTATTCGTGGTGATGTCATCAGCAGGATGAACACAGCAGGAGCTTAGCCATAACCAAGACGAGAGAACAACTTTATATTTGACTGGAGAACTGAGCTGTAATCACCTGGAAGCTGTAAATTGGAGGCACATGTGAAGCCCGCGCCTTGTATTTATACAAGGTATAGAAGGTTTACACAGCAGTGCACACCTGCAGACAAGAGGGACCATATAGCTACTTTTATTGTTGGCTGTTAGGTGCAGCTGCTATAAAGCCACTAAATTGTGACTGTAACTCGCCGCTCTGTGCCACCTTTCCTGGCTTCATTCCAGAACTAAATGTACCTTGGATGATCTGGAGTCTTGTAAATGCTGAAGGGTTTGATAGCACCAGATTTGCCGGTGCCAGAAACTTCTTCTGCACACAGTATATTTAAATGATTCATTACATGGAACAATGAAGTTTAGTTTTTTCTCAACCCTTATTTACCACTATCCAGTCAATGAATAGAGAAAAGTTTGTCGGTGACTTCTTTAATTATTCTTTTAGTCCATTTTTAAGAAGCCCACATATTCTTCAAGGCAGTACAATAAAAACAAAAGTGAGGTACAGTAAAGTAAAAAATACCCAAACATGCAAAAAGCAAAACCTTTATATATATATATATATTGAACGAAAAGAAGACAGCGCGGCTCCCATAGCATAATACTGTAATTTAATAATTAAAATGAACGTGCAGTTGAATCACGGACACTTACATTGTGCAAAATGAAATAAGACAGTGAGTAAAGTCTTTACAATCACCCGATGGAGCCTCCGTGGATAGATACCGTGTGTGAAGTCCAACACACTCCTGTCGTGGATGCCAGGAGGGTGCGCGCGCACCCGGTCTCCCCCTGGTTGTAAATCCCGCGAGAGTGAGTGTCCTCCGATACTCAGGGATGCTGACACGGCAGTCAGACTTCCTGCATCAGGGCTCCAAGCGTGATGAATGACGGACTGGCTCCAAAGCGAGCAAAAGATAAAACTACTCAAAATATGAGTTGTGTACAATAAAAGTCCAATGCTAGCCACTTCCCTACGCGTTTCTACGCGATATGAGGAAGGTGGTTTTTTCCTGAAGACTGGCAGCGACACCCAGTAGATGTTGAAAGACACTTCTATTTTCATTTATTTATTCACCATATCTCTTGGGGCTTTTTAACCCTTTCCCTTCCCCATTCCCTTACCCCTTTCATTCATCCTTCCCCTCTCATTTGTTTGTGTTGTATGTTCATTTATGTTTTGTCCCTAGCAGCCACCTTGCACATACAGGTACTAGTGTTTTCCTGTGGACATTTATTTGTGAGCATTATCACCCTTGTTGTCTGGTATTCCGGCTAGCGCAGCAGTGTTTTTTCATATATATATATATATATATATATATATGTATATATATATGTATGTATGTATGTATGTATGTATGTATATATATATATATATATATATATATATATATATATATATATATATATATATATATATATATATATATATATACTGAATGAGACTGCCAGGGACCCCCGCTGTGTTAATCCGATGGGCCATTAGTCTGTTTGCAGAAATGTCACAGAAATGTTGCAGCATTACTGGGAGACTGCCCCAGATTTTCTCAGGCAAGTGTTTGGATACTCGTTGCTGCATCTGTATATAGCATTTGTTTGTCTTTTCCATCCTGGTATTTATTTACATGTTATGTTTGTTTTACAAATTATCGAACACTATAACATATGTTAGTGTGTATCCATCCTATTTATCATTTTTTTCGCATGATCAAAACCTAAAATGGTATTTCAGGGGTAAGAAAGATGCGTGTACATGAAATTGTGAAGCACATTCGAAAGAGTTTCTTACCGAACAATGTTTTTGTCTGCAATTATATTAGTGAATACAGTGAATGAAACGTACATTTTGCTATTATTCAACGGCACATATCTTTCACCCAATTTAACACAAGCTGCAGAAACCTTTGTGATATGACTTTGGTGCTGAACGGACTTGCAGAGCAAAGAAAATAACCAGTGGGAGCACACTATGTAGGGTGCAAGGAGCAAAAACCTGAGAAGTACCTTGATATACTTCGATCAGTGTTTTTCAAAAGGGGTTCCAAGGAACCCTTGGGTTCCCCGGGCGTTCCCTGCAATTTTTAGGTCATTTGACATGTTATTTGGTCGTGTTACTTAGGGTGACCAGATGTTCCGTTTTTTTGCTGTGTCTCGGGCACCAACTTTTTAATAAAACTGTCTCTTTTTTTAAGCGATTTTTAGCGATTGCCGGCTGCACTTGCAGCAAATGCTGATCGTGCATGTGCACAAGCGGCTGGCAAGCGCTGTTCGCGCATGCTCGGACGGCACTTGCCAGCCTCTCGTGCGCATGCGTGACGGGCTCTTGCCGTTCACGCATGTGCGATGAGCACTTGCCGGTTTGCCCTGGGAAAGATATGGTCACCTTAAGGACGTGATTATACCAGAAATTGCACGCGACGCCACGCAGCTTCGAAACAAAACAATAAAATGCAATGAAAGCGCACATACCTATCGCGACGGTAGCGCCGCGACTTGCTGCAAAGCTTCTGTCTCATGAAGAGATTTGAGATTTTGTTTTTCACAAGCGACGGCCGCATCACATGACTGGCAAAGCCAATCACAGTGCATCTTAAACACACCAGGAAGTGACGAACTGCTCATGTCTCCCTGCAGTAGTGCTACAAATCGCTTCTGCATGTGCACATTTAGGCCTTGCCCCCGCTGCCTGCTACAGCATCCGCTGTGGCAGACGCTGCGCTCACGAGAGCCCTCCCCGCAATGGCGCCGGGCCCACTGCGAGGGGGGGCCGCAGTGCTCGCGCGAGAGCTACTCCTGCTCTCAGTAGAATTGAGAGCAGGAACTCGCGTCGAGCGGCTAGGCACGCCCCCCGGCGGTTCAGCCAATGAGGGCGAACCTGCTGGGTGACGTCATGGCCGCGCCCCCGTCACTCCTCCGCCACGCCCCCCCCGGTCTTGATACCTCCAATTCACATTGTGTGATATATGCTTTTATTCTACTAGCACATTGTAAGTGCGCATTTTTTACCCTTATTTTTTATATAAAGTTTACATATTGATCGCACTATGTAGTTTTCTTCCTCTTTCTATATGCGGTTTTTGCTGACGGAGAATCGATAGGCGGTCCGGTGCATAGCTACCTTCAAGGGTGGCAACCCAATTTGCCAACTGCATTAATTTACTCTTTAGTCCTGTGAGTAGAACAACTATATGAGCCAAGACACTGCCTAATTATTCCACTTACTGAAATACGTCTGCACTTATATTTGTATATTTTGTTCTCTTATTCCCCATATGCTCCCCCTGGATGTTTTGAGATATACCTAATGGGCAGGACTGCCTAACCCTGCACCTAGCCCACTGGTTCATGGCCTCATATGCTCAGCCAGCCCTCTGGCAAACTGGCTGAGCATAAGACTTCATTCCGTATGAAGTGCTTACTGCAATCCTTGCATCCTTGCCCTGTACCTTGCATCCGCTGTTCTTATTTTGCTCCTTGTCAGACCTTGGCTAGTACCTGGACCCTGACCATCTCCGCTCCTGACCATGGCAAATACCTTCGACGATCCGCACCTCTCCAACCCCTGACCACGGCAAGAACCTACGACGATCTGCACTTCTCCAACCCCGACCGGCTAACTACGACCAATCTGCACTCCAGACGCTCTCACGCGGCTGGAGGTCGGTTTATTCTCAATCCCCACCTCAGCCTCGCGGTCACGTTCGGTTTGTGGTGAGCACCCATTACAGTATGCTCAGCCCCACAAACATGCACACCAACATGTTTGCCAAATTAGAAAAATACAGTGAGCAAAATAATCAACGCATGGAGCTGTCCAATAGGAAAGCTTCTTCTCCTGCTCCGGTCACATGGTCCCAGCTCACAGTGCAAAGAAAAATCCCAGAATCACTTCACAGGAAACACTGATGCTCCAAATTGTATACCAGCAATGACAATCATCCAGAGTAATCTGATAATATATATATATGAAGTCAACTTCCGTCAGAGTCCCAGTGTGGTATATATATTGTATAATGTTATAATCATCCCACTTGATCAAGTGATGGTGGCTTCACATGGGTAGGGGCTGTGTAGTGGTAAGGAGGCACAGTGGTAACACTACCGCCGCGTCCCCTGAGCAGAGACAAACCGGCTGAGTGTGCCACCACCCTCCGCCACTGCCTCTCACTTCCCGGTGCCACACTAGACCAAGGACCCCACTGCGGAGGTAACTGGGGATATAAAGAAGGGCAAATAACTCACTGTCTTGACACGAAGTATGTTCTGACCGCTCTCCGCTCTCGGCGTTCAGCGTTCGGTGTTCGCCATCCACCATCAGCCGATGACGTCAGGGTACTCCAAACCGGAAGTGACGTGTAGCGTGCTCCAAGCCGGGAAAGTCAAACAAAGATAGAACAAGTAGGCGGTGCACTGCTGCCGTACGGGTTAAGGAAATCCAAGTCCACACGCAGAATAAATCAATAAAAGGGTAGTATGGAGTCCTTCAGCTCCCGCGCGGGCTCCACACTGACCGCTGATGCTGCCCCACTGCCCCCGCACCTCTGCTTACCTGTTCAGATGTCGCCACGGGCTTCCTCCACCCCAGGTAAGTTTCCTCCACCCCCAGGTAAGTGAAAAAACGGGTAGCCAGGTACCCGACCGGGTACAAGGCACCAAATCCTCCGGGTACCCGTTACCCGGTTTTAAAAAAATGTAGGACCCGGTCCAACACTAGAATGGAGACATCTGATAAAGGGCACGGAAAACCTAGTTACCATACTGACGGACCACAAAGATCTTCTATACATTGAAGGCGCTCGACGGCTGGGGTCTCGACAAGCACGATGGTCACTTTTTTTTTATCGGTTTAACTTTATTATTTCATACCTACCAGGCTTACAGAATGTGAAAGCAGATGCTCTCTCCCGTCCGTTCCTGGTGGAGGACAAGGCGGAGGATCGACAGGAGACTATACTCACCCAGCATGCGTAATCACCGCAAATACATTTGATTCTTTGGACAACATCGTTCAAAGTCAGTCCCACATTCCTGAGGGTCTCGAAGTCCCAGAAGGTTGTCTTTTTACCGCACCCGCATATCATAGGAAGGTACTAGAATGGAGTCATGCCTCCAAGACTTCTGGACACACAGGTACTAGGAGAACCATCAACTTACTGGAACAGATCTTTTGGTGGCGGTATGTGGAAGGAAATCAGAGAATTCGTCACCGCATGCTCTACATGTGCTCAAAATAAGACTCCCTGTAACAAACCTACAGGGCTGCTCCAACCTCTGTTTGTGTTTGTGAAGAAAATTTTTTGTCTCCATGGTGTACCCCAGGTTATTGTCTCGGATCGGGGGTCCATATTTATTTCTAAATTCTGGCGGTATTTCTGTCAGTAATTGGGGATCTCGCTTCATTTTTCCTCCGGTTACCATCCCCAGACCAACGGTCAGACTGAGCGCACTAACCAATCATTGGAACAGTTCATTCGATGCTTTATCTCGGACACCCAGGACAACTGGACAGATCTCCTACCCTGGGCCGAGTTCGCGCACAACAATTTGCGCAGTGAGTCAACTATGGATTCACCCTTCTTCATCAATTACGGCTTTCACACGTCTGCGCTCCAATTTCGGCACCCAGATCCGGGGTGCTGGCAGCGGAAAAGAGGGTACAGCTGCAGAATTCATGGAAAAGGATTCAGGAAAATCTCAGGAGAGCAACTTCCATGCAGAAGAGACAAGCGGTCCGGCATTGACGGAGAACCCTGGCGTACAGTCCAGGGAGAAGGTGTGGCTATCCTCCAGAAACATTCGCCTTAAGGTGCCTACAGCGAAATTGGCACCGAGGTTTATCAGCCAATTCAACATCATGGAGAAGATCAACCATGTGGCCTACTGCTTACGTCTACCACCCTCCATGAGAACCCCTTCAGTGTTCCACACCACGCAACTAAAGCCACATATCCAGAACTCATTCTCCAGCCCTGGTCTTGCCTTCTGGGCCCCTTCTCGTGGACGGGCAACAAGCATTCGAGGTACAATCAGTGCTGGACTCCAGGGTCACCAGGGGAGCTCTCCAGTACCTGGTACATTGGAGGGGTTTTGGACCCGAGGAGCGATCCTGGATCCCCCGGCATTAACTGCATGCCCCCCAGACTCGTCCGGGCCTTTCACGCAAGGTACCCCCTGAAGCCATCCTTGAGACGCCCGGAGGTCGCTCCTGAAGGGGAGGTACTGTCAGGATCAGCATTGGGTCCCGCTTCCATAGTGACACGCATGACACGCGGCAGACCCGGCACCCTACCATCAGATGTGGGGAGGTCTCTGGACTCGGGCTTAGGCTCCGCCCCCTGACCCATCCCGCGGGACACGGGCGATGCATCACGTTGCAGCGCGGGCAGCATGCGTAGCACGCGAGAAGTTAAAACCCACAGAATCCTCACCATCCGCACCTGCGGTCTTCTCCGCCCCCGTCTGCCATTGGGCGATGCCTACCTTGTGGGCAGGACGGCCTAACCCTGCACATAGACCATTGGTTCCTGGCCTCTTAACTGCTCAGCCAGGCCTCTGGAAAAACTGTCTGAGCAAATGACTTCATTCTGTACGAAGTGCTTACTGCAATCCTTGCCTCCTTGCCTTGTACCTTGCATCCGCTGTTCTGTTTCACTTGTTGTCAGATCTTGGCTAGTACCTGGACACCGACCAACTCCGCTCCTGACCACGGTAAGTACTGACGACGATCCGCACCTCTCCAACCCCTGACCAAGGCAAGAACCTATGATGAGCCGCACTTCTCCAACCCTGACCCGGCTAACTATGGCCAATCTGCACTCCGGACACGCTCACGCGGCTGGAGGTCAGTTTATTCTCAATCCCCACCTCAGCCTCGCAGTCATGTTCTGTTTGTGGTGAGCACTCATTACAGGAAGCATCGCGGCTTTTCTGCAAGGAGCCACAGTATCAGAGGGATCTCCTGGAAACTCCTGGGACAGATTTACCAGCACCTCAAGTTAAAAACATATATATTTTATAGTTGGCAGTGTTTAAAACTGGAAGTTAGTCTAGCTACCCAGTTTGTCAGTAAGGTTCATGGCCGTGTAGTTAGCCTCCCTACTGTGGAGTAGGCTTTATTTTTATGGTTTGAGTTTTGCCTGAATGGACAGTGTCCAATACTGTGTTTTCGATGTGGAAAAATAAACCACTGGATTTTGTTAAGGCCTAAAATACACTGTCTGGACTTTTACTAACCCTACCTCGAGGCCCTCTTGTCACAGACTTGCATATGCCTGCTGCATTACACAGCTTTTCAGCACAGCCTAGGTTAAAACTCATGGAGTCTTTGTAAATCACAACTGCCTGAGGAAGAGAGGAGAACTCTTGAAAGCTTGTCTTATAATATCTATTGTTAGTCCAAAATAAAAAAAGTATCACCTTATACTGATATACTCTTTTAACAAATACAGAAGAATTTACAATGCATCTGATCTCATACGCGCTATTAGAGAGGGTTGGGGTTCCTTACAATGCATCTGATCTCAGACGCGCTACTAGAGAGGGCTGGGGTTAAACAGAATTTCACAATATAATTATAGGATTCCTTATCCAAAAAAAAGGTTAAAAAAAACCACTGAAAGACGCTGGATAGAAATGCCTCTTTTTGCCCTAGTTTAGTTACAAAATTGCCTTGCTACATCGATACCTAGATTTCTAACATCGTCCCCTGTGAAAATTCAAACACAGACACAACATAGAGAGTAGAAGGCACACTATTCAGTGCTTGCCTGCAGGTTGGTTAGATGATGGAGTGACCTTGTATGGCAGGACAGTCTTATTGTTACTTGCTGTTTGTTCACAACTTAGCAATTCTAGTAAATTTAGGATAGAGAATAAGTTCAGTGCGGGATGCGGTTTCTATATGTACAGGTACTTCGTGAGTATACTGTTGCATTCTTTGGTGTTCTGGAAGTTGTTTCAATGTCTCTGGATGTTGTATGAATCATGTGTGACCTCCCCTTCCTTGCAGGTGTCTTCACTCATCCCTCTACTTCCCTTTAGATTGTAAGCTTTTCTGAACAGTAATGACCAGCTATTTGTCTGTTTTTACCGATTCTCTGTTACTTATGCTACTTGTATTTCATGATCATACTTTATACAGCACGTGGAAAGTGTTGCATCTTCGATACAGCTACATAGTGTGGGGCAAATGATATTGTGGAACTTCTGAACCTGGGTGAGTGATAGCTGTTTAAAACATAAATATAACTTGAAGTATATAAACGGTTCTCCTGTTGCATAGGCTACTGCTGAATATGTTGTAAATCTGTCTTCATTGCTTGGGCTGGGAAGAGATGAATGGAGTACGTTATGTTTCAAATGGAGTGTGTTTTTTTTCTTCTTCAAATGAATGGCGCTGAACTCTTCCCAAGCAAGGAGAAGATGGCACCACAGCATATTGAATAGGGGCCATTGAGTATAACTCGCAGGGCAATGGGTGGTTTGATTACCATTGGGTAATTTTAACCTCAATGCCTTATTACATTATAAATCAGGCTTCACAATCTAAGCTGTTTACGTAAAGAGTGTCCATATCATTTTGGGAGTGGAATTCCAAATTCTCTAAAACCCTCTCCTTCCCATTTAGGTCAGGAGTGCTAATTCCATCTGTGTATATAATGTCTTAGAGGGCCCATCTGTTGCTCATTTATAGCATCCCTGGCAGTTCTCTGTCTCTACGGACTTACTTCTAAGTTACCGTGGGATTCTCCTCCTGTAACCAAGGCTTTCAATCCCTCCTTTTTACCTTCTGACTCTCACTGCACTGACTAGTGACATCCTCACGTTCCATCAGAATCCAGCATCTGATAAATCCAGCCCCTTTCTCACTTTTCATCCTATTCTAATCCCTTCAATGCTCTTTGCTTGTTTTGGGGCAGGGGAACTGACAACCTCCCAGCATTCCCTCCCATGCCTGTGAAATCTTCCCCAGCAGATGGGGCATGGAAAATAATACATATACAGTGCAACGGCTTAAGAGGATTTAGTAGATGCTCTTTCAGCCTTTTGTGCACTCTCTTCATCCGCTATAGGACACTTGGGAATTTCCCCCAGCCCCGTCTCATGCTCTCACTTTCAAATAAAAGAATGGCATTACAAGTGGCCCGTTTGTTCTACTTGTTTAAGACTGCCATTTTGTTTCTAGGAATGCAGAACCAAGGACGTTTGGCTTTGTTCTGTAGGGAGTAAGATAATATTGTAGCCAGAATACAACACAGTAGTACAATTTGGAGGCTGTAGTAATTAATTCTACCGCTTTCCGGTATCGTGGTCTTGGCATATGGCTCTTCTATTAAAATGTATATTTTTGCAGTTTGGTTACTGGGCATTTTTAGAGTGGTGGTATTAACTTAAGGTAGCCAAAAAGTATAAAGTATAGGCAGCATTGTAACGAGAAACATCTATGCAACAGGACAGAAGTGGTACAGCGGGAACAGGAGAGGGACCCTAAACCCTCCAAAATATCTACACAAAACTCCAACTGGGTTGTCAGTATATGTATACAGTGAATATAATACTTGCGAATAAAGTTATAGCAGGGAACACTTTGAGATACACGTTCACTGTGCACATATACTGACATTGTACACTCATTGTGCACATATACTGACATTGTACACTCACTGTGCACATATACTGACATTGTACACTCACTGTGCACATATACTGACATTGTACACTCACTGTGCACATATTCTGACATTGTACACTCACTGTGCACATATACTGACATTGTACACTCACTGTGCATTTCTTAGTGTCCTCTGTCATGACTTTATAACTTAGTAAAAATTATTTTTGGCATACCCAAGTTACATTTATTCTTCATTTTTCCTATGAGTGATGGGAACCCAGTTGGAGTTTTGTGTAGCTTATTGTAGCCATCCTCTGGTGGTTGTTGAGCTATTAAGGATACAGTCCCACATGACATTTGTTAGAGATACAATGAAGTAAAAGCACTCAGTCTTGTAACACATCAGATTTTCAAATTGGAGCGGAGCGCTGGGTGAAGATTGCACTATCAAATATAAGCGTATCAGAGACCCTTCTCTCTCTGATGGGAGCCCTTTAATGGAAATCCCTCAGAGTGGTATGTAGATAACGGAAGCTTGTAATGGAGTGGTTCAATAATTCTCCCAGGGGTATGTGGAGTGATAGAGAGAGAACACACGATAGAGTAGTACAGTCTAAAATTGTATTGGCAGCAATCAACAATTATATGTGTAATACACTCACATTTTGTGATACAATATGGTTCGTGGGAGAGGACAGCTGTGGATGGAGAACGCCGGTGGTTCCTGGAGCGGAGGAGCCCTTCCGCATACGTCACTGGTGCCTTCGTCACGTCCTGTGTTGTCGTAGGTCAGGGCGGAAGAGGCTGCCTGGTGTATCCGTCTCCTACTAGCTTGCCAGCAGTTGTCTCACGGTTTCCTCAGCACAATCACCTCCCACAGCGGATCGATTCTACGCGTTTCGCTGTGGCTTCTTCAGGAATCGAAGCTATGACGTATGCGGAAGGGCTCCTCCGCTCCAGGAACCACCGGCGTTCTCCATCCACAGCTGTCCTCTCCCACGAACCATATTGTATCACAAAATGTGAGTGTATTACACATATAATTGTTGATTGCTGCCAATACAATTTTAGACTGTACTACTCTATCGTGTGTTCTCTCTCTATCACTCCACATACCCCTGGGAGAATTATTGAACCACTCCATTACAAGCTTCCGTTATCTACATACCACTCTGAGGGATTTCCATTAAAGGGCTCCCATCAGAGAGAGAAGGGTCTCTGATACGCTTATATTTGATAGTGCAATCTTCACCCAGCGCTCCGCTCCAATTTGAAAATCTGCACAAGAACCATCTGGACATGAACAGTCCGTCCTAAGGGTGTAGAGCTGCTTTTTTACTTATTGTATTGCACTTTTTTATTTACATAATTTTTTACACATTGGTGAAGGTCACTAAACACAATTTGTGCACTGATTATCAATTGAATCACACTGTCACGTATATCGTATAATTATTTAATTATTTAATATTCACTTATTTTTTGAGAAGCGCCCGGTTTTTATCTTTTGTTTTTGTAACACATCAGACTATTATATTTTCTTACAGCACTGATAGATGCAATGCTGTCACTTGAAATGTTCAGTCTTTTACTCAAAGACCGTGTAGCCTAATTTTCTATGTCACATGAAACACAGAAAGATGAAGGCTTATATTTATTAAGATGTGCTTTGATACTTGAATGGGCTTCTGGTGCTGTAAGCTGTTTTATAGCAGTGCACCATTTAGTAAATATGTGACTAAGTGACTTGCATAACATACAATGTAGAACACAGAAGGACAGAGTGGCTTATTTGTTAAGCCGTGATAGTGCCGATCGGGGCACTATTGCTTTAATGAATAACCCCCTAGGATTCAAACTGGATTTAGCCTCTTCAAAGGTAGGGGGATTACCACTAGGCCTTCACTCTATATGTAGAGTAGCCTTGCACATGTAGGCTAGAAAGCCTGACTCGTATAAGAATAACAAAATATATCACACATACAGCTTTCATATGAGGAAGAAATGCAGCAGAAATTCCAAAAGTGCAGAGATTTCCCCATGAGGTATGAAAATATCTCAGTGCCAATTAATGTGGGATTACATGGTTCTGCCCCAATGAAATATGTTAATGTGTTTAAACCCTTCTGTACCCCTATGTTCTGGTGCATAAAGGGGTTAGGGGGGCTCAACTCCAGTCCCCAAGCCCCCTCAACAGGTCTGGTTTTCAGGATATCCCTGCTTTAGCACAGGTGGCTCAATCAGAAGCTCAGACTGACCCTCTGATTGAGCCATCTGTGCTGAAGCAGGGACTAATTGAGCCACCTTTGCTGAAGCTGGGATATCCGGAAAAACTTAACCTGTTGTGGGGGGGAGGGAGGGGGAAGACTTGAGGACGTGAGATGTGCACCCCATGGGTTTTAGATCATTATCTAGCCTGAGCAGTTGATAGACACATTCCAGTTAGCGCACCCTGGTACATGTGAGCCTACAAAACATACAGGGCCATATTTACTAAGCAGTCTTCTGAAGCTGAAAAACGCATTACTGCTCGTTCCCATCAATGGCCTGTTAGGGGTCTCCCAGTGCCACAAAGTATCGCATGGCAGAAGACTGCTTAGAAAACATGGGCCCCTATCTGTTGCCACTCCATATTGTGTGTAAAAAAAAAAAGAGAAATCATCAGAAAACTTCCACTTTGGTTAAAGCTTCAGTTATTTTTATTTTTTCCACCTCTGGTCTTTTCTTAACTGTTTGCTTTTAGTTCCTGCAAAGAATTGACATATGAGATTATTGCACTGAAAGAATGCATTAGTGGTACTGGGGAATCAATAGCCTTATATCTGTGGGGCCCTTTACAAGTGATTGTCATAGGAGGAACGGGACATTCCGACTTCCTAACTCCCAGTGCAGTGTATTATGTTTCCACGCTGTTTCCCAACTGCCATGCTAAAGACTTTCTTTATTGCTAAGAGGACAAGGATATTGAGGATTTGAGTCTCTGATTGTTCTTTAATGGCAGACTCGGCCTTATAGACATATGTTAGAAATCACTATTAGAAGTTCTTCTAGCCTTCTAATGCTTCATCTTTTTTTTTTTTTCACCTTAAAGGTACAGTTACATTTAATAAGCCCAGCAGGGGAACAACAAGTTAAAATCTGAACCATATGATGCTAGAAATTAGTGATCAAAGTGATTTTTTTTAAAAAGTAGTGGTACTGTGCCTGACATAAAATAATGCTAAATCTGAGGGAAAGCTATTCTGACCCTATTTTGGAACGATTTATACAATGTGTATGCAAAAATGGAGAGATCCTTCCTAAAATATATGACGTATTCTTTATGAATCTAGTCTTTTAAATAGTGGAACCATTAGTACAGTATATCAATACAAAAGTAGTGCAGTAGTGGTATTGTTATACTGTACATAGAAACTGGGCAACCCCACACTTTGACCACCTATCCTGGTGTTTTGATTTTACCTCCAAAATATGGTCATTTGGGATTTGACTGAAGTGGGGTTGTGCTGGTTTTGGTTCTGAATTATTATTTGAAACGCTATTTATTTTTTGGTGTGAAATAATAATGGTGTGTGTGTTTATACACACACAAAGGACACATACCCACTGGCGTCTTTAATAGAATGTTCTGTAATTAATATTTATTTCATATATTATGTTTTAACATTTATATATAAATTAGTTATTTGAAAAATATATATTCAGAAGTTCACCACAACACTTATATATGTACTCAAGAGGGGTTAAATATATGTATGTGTGTATATAGATAAATTATGGTGGGTGAAAATGTGTGGTTCAACCCTATTCCAGCTTCAAATTGCAAAGCCAGTATAACCAACCTCACACTGATAAGACCCAAAAGGTTTGTCTGTGAGCAGGTTTACTGGCCATGCACTTTAACCCAGGCTGTGCTGAAAAGCTGTGTAATGCGGCAGGTATACACTTATAGAGGTCCATGTTAAAATGGATTTGCAGCAAAAAGGTGACATTGGGCTCATTTGCATGTCATTTCCAAGAATCCCTAGTTGCAGTGGAAGCACTGTATGCTGGGGGATAACGGGGAAAGGCAGAGTTGCAGACCTGTCTGAGACATGTGAATGTGCTCACAAGTCATATTTTTATTTGCTGCATATAGATAGATAAATATAGTCCCTTGAGTGACTTCTTGCAGAAAACAGGGTGATGCCCTTTGGTTTAGACCTCAATTAGATAAAATGTATACAATATCTCCAATAGTTTCAAGCACACATATTATTCGTTTTTGTAAGTCGTCAGATAACATGGATAAGCACAGAATGTCTGGTCGCGTCATGGCAGTAATAATATTCCTGCAGTACTCCGAGGATAAAAAAAAGAAAGAAGATGAATGAATCCCTGCGCAGAAAGTCCTAAGAGGGTCATTAGTAATGTTGAAGAGTTTTCAACGGGTAGAATTTTAACCCCGTCACTGCCTGGGGGCCTCACAGGCAGCTAGGACAGGGGGGGAGGAGGGGGGTGGTGGTTATTCATTAATTAGTTAATGACGGACTCTCATATTGACATTAATGGAACTTTCTGTGGGATAGTGCCCTGATCAGCACTATTTGCAGTTTGATAATAAAGATTAAAGTAAAGAACCAAAGCATCTTGCTTTGCACAGATCTGTAGAAAAACACTAAGTCAAGAATAGCTGTTGATAGTATAAAAATGTTTCTTAAAGATCAGCCCAAACATATTTTCTATCACAGATTACATGTCAGAGTAGGCACATAATCCGTCTCCAGATCTCTGTACTGGGGATAGATTAGGTGGATGTTCAGGATCTGGGCAAATCAAATGTTTTGGACGAACCTGCGAGAAGTGGCCAGCGGCGGAATTGCAGACATTCGCACACATTTTTAAAGACTTTATTTAAATTCGGCGAATGAAAGTTTTCTTTATCAGTCCCCGAATATATTGCCATGTTCGCCGCAAATGTAAATATTTTCTTTATCAATCCCCGAATATATATCCATGTTCAACGCAAATGTAAATAATTAGCCCATCCCTACATTTACTACAATTTTTAGCAAATGGAAATATTACTGTGTGCTCTTTTGCATGTCATTTCCCAGAATCCCTTGCTGCAGGGGAAGCGCTGGGTGATAATGGTGAAAGGCAGGGTTGCAAACCTGTCAAAGTCATGTAAATGAGCACACAGTAATATTCCCATTTGCTATATGCTTTACTGTGGAGGGTTTTTGTCACTTTTTTTTTTACCCATCATAACTTAACTAAGTACAATTTTTACAAACATTCATGAAATTTAGTGAAATTTTGATGAAAATGGAGAAATGTTACTGATTTTCAAGCAATGTCAACTTTTGTGAACACTTTTTGAAATTCACACATTTTCAGAAATTGTGTGAATAGTGTTGCTAAGTGCTTTTCAGGGCATTCACACATCTCTAAAAAAAAACAGCAGAGGACACGCACACACACAATAATCAATGAGGCAAATCAAATTATGTGGCTAAAATGGTTGTTCTCTGAACTAACTTTGAGGCACTGGCAGTGCATGTAAGGTAGATACTGTGTCTCAGTATGCAGTGCCATGTTCATTTTCAGAAACAAAACAAAGTTTATTTCTAAACAAAGACTGCTCCATTCATTTCATTCTATACGAAAGTTGACAATACTGCAATATAAACAACATGTGCTTTCATGGTACGGCAGATGAACAGGGAAACAAAACAACAAGACCTGTAACAACACAGAGACCCAGAACTAATTTGCAGTAGGTTACTGTATAGTGATGTATGTCACTGAAAGGCCTAGAGAAATCAATGGAATGTGCTATTTGGTTAATGGACGTGTTCATGGTAGGATAAGCCAATTTATGTCGCCTATTAATGAAACTGTGCATTGAATTGAAAAAACAAAAAAAAAAACAACAAACAAATGCCATATTCCTGAGGCACTCAGGACAGATTTGTACACAAAGGGGCATTGTTAATGGAAAGCCAGCACAGTGGTGTATTGTGCGCTACCATCTTTATCTTGCTTCCAAAGCATCATGGATATTGTAATAGCCTGCTTTCTGGTGCACCTTTTAAGCAATTCTCGACGTTATCAGCCTTTCCCAGGCAATGCTTTTTTCCTGGCATTCTTGTAATAAGGACCTAGATTTAGCTGTAGCCAAGTAAAAGCTACAAGGCTGAATAAGTACTTCAATACCCCTCACAGGTTTCAGACAGGTCCAAGCATTACAGACAACTTTACCACGTCTTACATAAGTAGTCAAAAACACCCCTAATCTACGAAGGCTGACAAATGAAACTCATTAGACTAAATGTGAATGACCCAATAGTCATTTTTAATTCTGCATTGACCACTAATTTGAAGACATTGTCTACATTACTTTTAGGATCTGGGATTTAATAGCTGTTAATGCGGTAGAAGCATTTTTATTTTTTTACATCTAATTTGTTTTGACTGAAAATTACTTTTTTTTCCCACCTAAAACTTTATTCACTTTGTCATTAGCCCCTGACAGTGATATATTGAGATCATTTCACTGTATTATGATTAAAAGCCCTAGACCAATTTAAAGGTTAGATGCAGTTGGGGAATAGGGATGCCAGGTGGCTTCTCCAAAAATACCGGACACAATGTTGAAAGGTGCAACGTGCTCCACTCACACGCGCACACACACCTCTCTGATCCATGCTGGTTCCTTCTCTCCTTGGCCCCACCCTCATGCTCCTGACACCACCTCCTAATTGGCTGCATTACCCAGCAGCAGCCAATCGGGATGGAGGAAGCTGCCCAGCCCCCTAGCAACAGCCCTGCTCTTTCCCTGCTCTGGGAAATCCCGCTGCCCCGCAAGCCGTCAGGTCACTATGTCCAGAGAGGTAATACCGGAATACACATACATGTCCAGTATTACCTCTAATTTTTTATTGGACAGTGTACAAATACAGGACAGTCCGGTTCACTACTGGACACCTGGCAGCCCTATATGGTGAACTCAAAAAATTGCATGCTTGTGAATATCTACAGAATCAGAAAATCCACTTAAAGAAAAGTTTGACATTAAAATAGGTTAATAAAGCAGGTTTTGGGGACCTGTGGAAAAATGACGATATACTTTAGCGGTTCCTTGTCTTTGTTGTACATTGTATGATACAGGGTTTACGCCACTACTGCACAGTGTACCCACTAGAACCTTACTGTTTGCAAGCACTTGCAGCTTCACTATATAGATTCAGTAACTGAATGATTCAACCGTCTTGCGTAGGTTGTGATATTGTTTTATTACCCTAGGTTTTACAATACAGACTGTGCAATAAAATAGGACAAACTATCCAGAGAGATATACATGGTTGAAACAGATGGAAAGACGTCTTAGTCTCATTTTTCATATTACCCAGAATTCCTGCCTACAGTGTAACCGGAGCCGGTGCTAGGTCTTGCCGAAATAGGCAGTTGCCTAGGGCGGCACATTTTGGGAGGCGTTGGGAACAGAGCAGGGAAGGTGGAGGATGGTGGTCAGTGAGAGCAGGACAGGGCGGCGGGAACGGAGAAGGACAGCAGGCGGAGAGAGTGGCGGGAGCAGAGGAGGAGGGCGGCTGGGAGGAAGACACCCCAGCGGCCCGGCCTGACATTCTTCACTGACTTCCGATGTCTGCCGCTGCTCTATACTCATAGACTGAGACACTGACACTGAGACTGAGACACTGACTGAGCTACCTGCGCTGAAGCAGGGATATCCTGAAAACCTGACCTGTTGGTGATCCTGGAAGACTGGAGTTGGCCACCCCCTGCCTTAATGCCTCAAGTCCATGTTGTAGTGTCCTGGATTTTAACCCCTTCATTGCCAGCGGTGGGGAACACATTAGCACATTGTCCCTCCCCCCCATGTAATTTGATGTAGTAAAGTCTAAAAATAGATGGTAACATTCTTCTAAAAAACAAACTCCATACGTATTTTAATTGGATGCAGAGTGAGGGTTGAAAGGAACTGGGGGGAAAATATGGGTTGAATATAATTTGGCTTATAATGAGCTCATTTGCATGTTGTTTACAATAACGACCGCTACATAAATAATAACATGTCTTGTATTAGAGCACGCCCTGGTTAATGTCACGTTACTTGCTTTTGTGAATATTGTTATGATTGACAAGTGTTAACTTAGGTCAGGGGTGGGCAACTCCAGCTCTCAACAGCTACCAGCAGGTCAGGGTTTCAGGATATCCCTGCTGCAGCATAGATGGCTTTGACTGAGCCTCTGATTGAGCCACCTGTGCTGAAGCAGGGACTGATTGAGCCACTTGTGCTGAAGCAGGAATTGATTGAGCCACCTGTGCTGAAGCAGGGACTGTTTGAGCCTCCTGTGCTGAAGCTGGGATATTCTGAAAACCTGACCTGTTGGGGGGGGGGGGGTCTTGAGGACTGGAGCTGAGAACCCCGTCACTGGGCAATGAGCAGAGTGAAGACTCCACATGTGGAAATCCTGCATATTAGAGCACTTTCTGGGCATCGGTCAGGAATACCCTAATGATGTGAAGAACTCAGGAGCACAGATCACCCGTTGTGTGTATTCTTTCTATTGTATATTGCTGAACCACAGTGTAAACATGACTTGCACTGAGTACAAATAAAAAACACGACCCGAATCCTCTGTATGCCATGAGAATGTGGTGAAGCAGGTATTGGGGCACACATGGGAGATTTTTACATGCACTTTTTATTGTATGGTGGGGTGTTTGTTACTTTTGTGTCTTGATATGTCCAGTTTGCAACCGGTCACAGCGTCACAGTGCAGAATGAATTGTTAACCCAGCTCAATCTGGTGAACCTGAAAGGACAAAAGAGCAGTCTGTATGTCTGTCAGTATGACGCTACTTATTTTCACTTACGTGTCATTAGACAGACTATGTGATAGTGACGGTCAGAGAGCTTAGAAAGAAAGTAAAAAATAGATAGAAAATATATAGGTACATTTATGTAACTGTACTTGTAACCATGTATTATTTGTTTTACTCTGTGCCCAGGACATACTTGAAAACGAGAGGTAACTCTCAATGTATTACTTCCTGGTAAAATATTTTATACATAAATAAATAAATAATTCTCAGGTACTTGTTTGTATTATGTCACTATCCAAAATCCTTATCTGCAGTTCAATCCCTATATAACTATATAACATATAACATGATGGGGTAGAACAGGTGTTTGAGACTTGAAGATACACTTTAAGTTCTCTGTTATAATTAGTTTGGTGGAGGGGTTTTGTCATTTTGTTGTACCCACCAGACATGCCCCAGACAACATCCGAAGGACACTTCATTGAATCCATGCAGCTAATGATGAAAAGGTCTCTTGCATGCTCTTATCATTGGATGCCGAAAAGAACTTTGACAGGTTGGACTGGCAGCACCTGTTTAGGGTCCTGAATAAAATGGGCTTCATGGGTAACTTCCTTCAGGGGTTGAAAGCGCTATACCATGCCCCTTGTGCCCAAGTTAAGGACACGCTGCCAGATATTATAAACATTGCAAATGGCACACCGCAGGGGTGTCCATTCTCACCTCTCCTGTTCGCTATCCCATTGAGCCTCTGGCGGCCTCTCCTGAGTAGATCCTAATGTTTCTTGTATTCAGGTGGGTAAAATACAACACAAATTTGCATTATTTGCAGATGGTATCTTAATGACCATATCAAGACTGCTCACCTCCCTTCCTAACCTCCTCCAGGCATTGGCAAAGTATGGAGCTGTTTCACGGTTTAAAATCAATCGAACAAAATCCTTGGCCATATGCATAAATCTACCACGCCGTGCGACTAAACTTTTAGCGATACATTTCAATTTTAAATGGTGTGCAGATACTATATTATATCCTGGAATAAATTTCAGATAAATTTTTTTTAAGATTGTCTTTATCTTCAGGAAACTAAAAGCTTAGGGTCAAGGGAAATATTCAAGTATTTCCAGCTAAAGCTCTTCACAATGTTGGTCCACTCAGAAATCATTCCGACCACCACAAAATATTTTGAAGAACTATATGATTAAAGGTACCTAGACAAAGACCTAATTCTGATTATTTATCAGATGCTCCTAGATATAGACTATAACCTAAAAAATGTTTATATGCTGAAGTGGGAAGAGGAGTTAGGTGAGGTCCTGGAAATAGAGGAATGGATGTGAATTTGCGAGGGAATAGCTGTAAGCTCAATATGCACACAGAGAATTCACTCAAGCTGCTCTTCCGGTGGTACCTTACGCCACAATGGATGCATGGGCTAGGTCCAAATCAAGCTCTGCTGTAATGACAACGTGATGGTTGGGTGAGACTGACCAAGTTTCCATTACTATTGAGGATCATATCCTGAGTGGGCCCTGGGCAATCTCTGTATAGAAAATCATCTCTTTGCTTGTTAGGGTCCTCCATACTTCCATGCCCTAAAAATAGGTGGGCTGTGCAGAGTGAGAATTTGTTGGTGGGCTGTGTTCCTCCTGGACGTTTGGTGAAGTACTTCTAATGTGTGGCTAAAGATGACAACATCCCCCACACTGTACCCCTTTATTTAAATGTTGTGTTTAATGTTATTATTTAAGGGCATATACACAAGTGTGTGTTGAAATATTATAACTGCTAATGCCTATATTTTGCATTATGATTCCTTATTGTTACCTTTTTTTCTTTTTTTGTGTCCGATTTAAAACTGTGAATAAAATATAATTTGAGAAAAAAATATTCTCAGACAATGAGAATATTGTCTCGATTGAAAAACTTGTTGCGAGCTATGATGGGACTCTGGACAAGATGACCTCTAAAATGTCCATGGCAATAAAAAATGCCAAACGGAAAGAAATTAACAGCTGCAGTTAACAGCGTTGGCAGTGTCACATGGGTCATTCAGAGCTGAAAAAAGCAATATGCTGGCATTATTATTATTATCTGAACAAGCTCCTCACCCCTACCACATGCAGCACTTATCATCTGAGATCTGACTCCAAAAGACTGTTCATGGTCCCAAAGCTCAACAAGGTATCCGGCCGCTCCTCCTTCTCCTACCGTGCACCACAAAACTGGAACAACCTACCGCAGACTCTTACATCCACCACCAGTTTAAGTTCTTTCAAAACCAAAGCTGTCTCACATTTGAATCTGGTCTGTAACTGTTACATACGCCCATAATATATATTATCTGTAACTGTGCATGCAATGCCTTGTATATAATGTATACAGGCATACCCCACATTAACGTACGCAATGGGTCCAGAGCATGTATGTAAAGCAAAAATGTACTTAAAGTGAAGCACTGCATTTTTCCCACTTATCGATGCATGTACTGTACTGCAATCGTCATATATGTGCATAACTGATGTAAATAACGCATTTGTAACAGGCTCTATAATCTCCCCGCTTGTGCAGAGCTTCGGTACAGGTAGGGAGCCGGTATTGCTGTTCAGGACGTGCTGAAAGGCACATGCGCAGACTGCCGTTTACCTATTGGGCGAGGGGAATCGGCGCGTCACTACTACGGTGTTCTGTAGAGCAGAATAAGGGTCCGTACTCGCGAGCGTACAGACACGGGTATGGTGCTATTGAAAATATGTCCTTACTCGCGAGTGTACTTAAAGTGAGTGTCCTTAAACCGGGGTATGCCTGTACCATTTCACTTATGTAACTGTATTTGTAACCATGTATTATTTGTCTTAACTCTGTGCCCAGGACATACTTGAAAACGAGAGGTAACTCTCAATGTAAACTTGTAAAGAGACATGCCAAAGAAACCGTTGGAAGATCTGGTCTCATCACCCTGTACACGCCCTATGAAAATGCCCTCAAGGCAATCATGCACCCTGAAATAATCGTGGGAATCGCTAACCTCAGAGATACTTGGCGACCATGTCTGATTCAGGTCATTAAATGTTCATGACATAGCCCAACCTATGTACACTATTGTCACCTGAGTCACGTGATATACATGTAACATACAATACTTGACAGACAGCTGTCAATATTCTCAAAGACACAAGTACAAAATATTTACCTTTTTATGACATTTTTGTAAATTCTATTCTATATTCACATAAATGTCTCATAATCTTCATGTAACATACAGTAAGTGAGTGACATTATGTGTCATTATTGCTAAATTAACTCGGGCAAAGTGATCAATATTTTTCTAAACCTATAATCAGTGTTCGACAAACCTATACATTTGCTCGCCCCGGGCGAGTGGATTTAACCCCCGGGCGAGTAAATATTGGCCCAAGCAGCACACGTTTGGTACTAGGTGGCGAGTAGATTTTTTTGTGTGGCGAGTAGATTTTTTGGTGATTTGTCAACCACTGCCTATAATTATCCTATATATGAGTTGTATGAACATGTTATGCAGCATATAAGCACGTTACTACAATGAACATGCACCTCTATTGTACATGCTTTATCATAGCAGATAGCTTTATACGTCACATGTAAATGAATGTCTTCATATCAGAGTGCATGTCAATATGTGCGAGAACGAAACAGAATTAAAAAAATCTTTATTCTTAAATATATATATTTCACCTTCTATTACTGTATCATTCATATTTCCAGCAGACTCTCCCTCTCAGGCAATCTCCACTACCAGGTAAGCAAATAAAATGTAATGTTTAAAAAATGATGTGTAACTGTATTGTTCAATAGTCACCTACAGTACCTGCAACACTATATACATGCTACAAACAGTATACTGTATGACTCGCATAATGTCACAATACATTTGTGTAAGCAATAATATTGCTACAGTATGACAGAATAGCAACTAAATGACAAAATGCTGTATCTATAATCTATGTTCGTTATGTATGATTTGAGGCCGTTAAGACACATTTTAAGCACGTTCTTATTACTAGAGACAGGCCAATTTTGTTTGTGGATTTGGATCTGTCTGGGATCGACTGGTTCTGTGGATGTCTCAAAAACAGTCACTCTCCTTTTGCGTTTTTTTTTTTAAGACCGACAATCCATCCGCGGATTTCGCAATCCGATGACGGATTTTAAGAATCCAATACACGGATTTCTCAATCTGCATTCATTGTGGCTGTGCTCCGTTTTCAATCCACACGGATTCTCTGCATCTACTTCTTCAGCGTGAGGCACGCACACGGATCTGGACTGCATCCCACTGTGAGTAATTTTCTGCTTACCATTATCCCACATCATGGTTGAAAACAGTGGGAATTGTGCTGATACAGTTTATACTCAGCTCTAATGAAGGGAGGGGGTCCATAGGTGGAGAAATGCTCGGTGCTTGTTATCATAGGCTCTTACTACACTATCCACTAACAGGACTTGACAAACCCTCCACTGCATGAGCATACTTTGCCTAAATAGCACATTACTCTATGATGCACGTACAGTATAGTCCTTTTCTTCAAGCAAGTTTAGACACTTCAATCAAGTATGGATTATGGATGGCCACTTTGTTCCTCATTTGGAAGCACTGAATTATTGAACTTTGTTTCCATTTTTATTACTATTTGGATTCTTAAAACCCGTCGGCAGATTGCAGAATCCACAGATTGGATTGTTAAAATCCACCAGCGGATTGTATTCAATGGCGGTTTTTGATTATTCCACGGCTGATTGTGTAACAATCCGTCTGTGGATTTGACACGGCGGAACGGATTTAGAATGGAAAATTTGGGAAAAAAACGGGAAACGGATTTGGACTGGTTTGTCCATCTCTAGTTGCTGCGCATATGATTACAATAGAGTACATACACGTGCTTAAATGCCAATACATGTCATTATGTGAAGACATCACACATCATGATGTACTTAACCTTTGCTTCATTTAATTATATATAACCTTCTTATAATTCGCTTCAGCTACGGTGAACATCACTCCACAAGGTCACTGACCCCTCTTAACGAGGTAAGCAAATTAGAATATGTGAACTGTACAAATGTAAGTAACACTGTTCTTCAGTAGTGACATCCCACTAACATACCTTACATGTAATGTAACATACAGCATGCAATTGACAGCTGCCAATACCTTTCACTAACCAAGTCACAAATAAAATATATGATATAACATTGCCTAAAATATTATAACATTGTCAAATGTCAGACAGTAGAATAATGATAATAGCATGTTCTTGTATAGTACTGCTAGTTTTTACGTTGCGCTTTACAGAGACATTTTGCAGGCACAATCTATCTATAATCTATATTTTTGGTGCCTGAGGCACAGGGAGGTAAAGTGACTCGTCCAAGGTCACAAGGAGCCGACACCAGGAATTGAACCAGGTTCCCCTGCTCCAAACTCAGTGCCAGTCGGTGTCTTTACTCACTGCGCCACTCCTTCTCGGAATCACCTGTGAATAGCGTAAAACAAATAATTAAACGGAAAACAATATATTATACTATCTCATTTATTTAATTTTTGTATGTACAATATCATAACATGTTAATATAAACCCCATACAACTGAGCTTTATATACCTTAACCACATATTAACACGACCTGTAAATCAATTTATTTCTATTACAGTATAAAGAAACTGATAGAAATACATTAAATGCCATTTAAAGTTGACATATTTACGTAATATTATAAACCTGTTAAAGCATCATAACCTAACATTAGGAAACGTTACGTAATACATATGTTTCTGTTTACTCCATATACAGGTAGGTACAGGTTCACATTCAAGACGCCAGTCAGCAGTCACTGACCCTGTCCTCTCCAGGTAACCAAATGACATGTAACATGTGTAACAATTTCACTAATGTTATTGCTCACTTGTCACATTTTGTTACATGGATATAATGTTACAGATTGACATAATGTGAAAATACATCAAATAAAAAATATGTACTACATGCCGTAATAATTTTAACATTCAAAATAAGTATATGTCTGATGTGTAACATTATATCCCACGGTTTGCGATATTAAATTGACATACACTTCTTGCACACATGATTTAAAAGATTAAATACACATGTTTGCAAATGTTAATACATGTACATTGGTGAAACCATCACACACCATGATGTATAGAGCCTGAACGTTATACATGTATATGCTATCTTGTTACAGGTCCTTCCGGACATGCTCTACGTCGGCCAGCTTGCCAAATGACACCCTCCACCTGACCAATCACCAGCCATGGATGCATACTGCAAGGTCACAGAGGCTATCCCGGTGCTCACCAGACAGCATGGCGATGCATGAAGCCCCGGTTCAGCACTGCACGCAGCTCTTGCGACAATTAAACGTCATTGTGCTGCTTGGAAAACAATGTGCGGAACAAAAATGCAACACGAGGAAATGCAGCAGATCATACAATTAAAAAAGGAAGCAAATGCCATTCCCAAAAAATGTTTCAAGGCTAGATTAGAAAATATCCTTTTAATGCAGCAACCAAAACGTAGTAAAAATGTTCTCCACCGCAATATGCTGGCCAACAATGAACAGCTCTGCTCACTCATAGAGCAGACAACGGGCGTTTCTCACCCACAAACCCCACCACAGCTGCGGGAAGTGGTACTACCAAGACCATTACTACAGTGCCCTCCCAATCCTCTCCACCTCGTAGATGTGGGCTAAGACGTGGCCTCACAACCAGCAGTGAGGCCTCCAAAGCTTTGGATGACCCCATCCATTATAAGCAGGAAAAAAGTGATTCTGTTCATTTGAAAAGTGTATTTGTGGCTCTATGTATATATGTTTATGTGTGTGTATGTATATATACTGTATATAGCAAATGGAAATATTACTGTATAGTCAATTGCATGTCTTAGACAGGTCTGCAACCCCGCCTTTCACCATTATCACCCAGCACACAGTGCTTCCACTGCAGCAAGGGATTCTGGGAAACGAGCACACAGTGCCACCTTTTTCTTCAAATCCACCTGACAGGAACCCATATAAGCTTATGCCTGCTGCATTACACAGCTTTAAAGCACAGCCTGGGTTAAGATACATAGCCAATAAACCTACCCACAGACAGCCGTTTCGACCTTTAGGGTCTCATCAGTGTGAGGCTGATAATACTGGCTTTGCAATTTGAAGCTTGGGATAGGTTTCACCACACTTAGTTACGTTATGGTGGGTAAAAAAAGTGACAAAAATCCTCCACAGAAAAGCATATAGCAAATGGAAATATTACTGTATGTTCATTTGCATGTCTTAGACAGGTCTGCAGCCCTGCCTTTCACCATTATCACCCAGGATACAGGGCTTCCACTGCGGCAAGGGATTCTGGAAATGACATGCAAATGAGCACACAGACCACCTTTTGTTTCAAAACCATATAACATGGTCCCCTATAAGCTTATGCTTGCTGCATTTCACAGTGTATCTCGGAAGCTCGCACAAATAGAAGCATTTCGTTAGCCACAATACGGTATCGACTACTTGTGTTTGATTATATATATATATATATATATATATATATATAATATATATATATATATATATATATATATATATATATATATATATAACAGTATTAAAGACAGCGCCCTTCACACACTACACCCAAATTGCTGCAGCTCTGATCAAATGTGGCAAGATGTTGCACCAAGCACAGATATCTAATTTAAAAGTTAGGCATATCAATATGTATATGGCATGAAACAAATAAATATCTTGCCTATAGAATAAAAAACGAGAAAGTGTGCATACAATAAAAAATGAAAAATAAAAATACAATAGAAAAAAATGAAAAAATGACACAGGTGTGTTGTAGGACTAAAGTAAAAATATAAATATAAAAATAAAAATTATATTGGCATGTAAAAAAACGTGTAAAAAAATTGCCAAAAAAGTAAACTATAAATACAATGAATACTTATGTCCATAATGAGTCCATGAATAAGACGATACAAAAGTCCAGGCTGCTTCTTCTTGGGCTCACCAACCTCCCAAAGTACCTATTAGAAAAAAAGAAGAGAAAAAGCGCCGATCCTTGTGTAAAATCAGATAAAAAATTTAATAAATCATGGACAAGACAAATGCACACTTACAATTTGTCAATAAAATTAAGGCATATTATGGGACCAGCCCATGCACCAGACTGAAGACTCCACAGTCACCTCTGCATAATAGCATCCGAAATGGTTCCAGATCTTGTGTCTGTAATTGCCGCTATCTCCAAGATGGATGTGCTTCACTTGAAGGGAGCTTGTTAGTAGCGTGCGGCCGCCATTACTCTCTCACATGGAAAACAGGGACCCGGAAGATCTTCACTCACGTCCTCACGTCCTCACACTGTGGACAAACTCCTGTAGTGCTCTGCTAACAAGCTGTTACTCTCTCTTCCAACTGCCCTGCTGGGCAGTAACAGCTGAGAGTAACAGCTGAGAGTAACAGCTTGTTAGCAGAGCACTACAGGAGTTTGTCCAGTCACTCGAGCAGGAGAAGGGAGTTTCGGACATTTGTCCCGCCCCCCGTGACGCACTTCCGTCAACGGAGTGGCAGCAGGCACCAGGAGAACCGGAGACCAACCTATGGTGACGTACATCCGGACACAGAACCCAGGAAGTGATTGGAGCTTCTGCCTGATTGCCACGAGTCTACGAGTATCTGCTGCCGGAGTTCCATCACCGTGCATCCCTGCTTGTTTATATTGGACATCTTGTAAGTAGGATTCCGGTTTTACAAACCGGATCCGATATCTGCTCCAGGCGTTTTTTAGTTGTTCATTAAATATACTCCTTTATTATTATTTGTCAGCCTACTTGTCATTGTTTTGTGTTTATCTTGTCCTGTAAATCCTATATGTTTGCATTTAACATTGTTGCACTATGATTGTCTTTCTTTTCTCTTTTGCATCACGTATGTAAATCCCTGCTGTGGAGCCTGCAGTTAAAGATTGGACTCTCCTCCATTGGACATTGTCACAATTCTTGGACTCCACAATAGTTCCAATTTGGACTTTAAGGCGCCGGTTTGTATTGTTGTTGATTATTTTATAGTGACATACAGTAACAAATTATTAACTGTAACTTGTCCAGATTAAATGAATAGCACAGGTAACAAGTAACACGTATACATGTAGTAAATACTCAGCTAAAAGAAGTGAAAAGACTCTGAGTGATGTACAGTAATATATTGAATAACGGAGCTTGAATTAATAGCTGCAAGGGAGCAGTATGATATCATAGGCATTACTGAAACATGGTGGGATGAAACTCATGACTGGACAGTTAATTTAGAGGGTTATTCTCTTTTTCGGAAGGATCGAACAAATAGAAGGGGAGGTGGAGTATGTTTATATGTTAAAGAGGATCTAAAACCTATTATAAGGGATGATGTCTATGAAGGGAATGATGAAAATATAGAGACTTTGTGGATAGAAATTAGTGGAGGTAAAAGTATAAAGAAAATGTTTGTGGGAATATGCTATAAACCATCAAATATTTGTGAGATTGATGAAGCTAAAATACTTTTGCAAATGGAGAAGGCATCAAAACTGGGTCATGTTTGCATAATGGGGGATTTTAATTATCCAGACATAGATTGGGGCAATTAGATTAGCGTTACAGCAAAAGGAAACAGGTTTTTGGGCGTGTTAAAAGACAATTATATGACCCAAATTATTGAGGAACCAACAAGGAGAGGGGCAGTTCTGGATTTGGTCATATCAAACAATGTAGAAGTAATAACAATTATTCAAGTCCTGGAACATTTGGGTAACAGTGATCATAACATGGTCTTATTTGAAATAAATGATCAAAAAACAGATTACTTGGGTTCAACAAAGACCTTAAACTTTAGAAAGGCAGATTTTAATAAACTGAGGTCTAATCTAGTAGTAATACAATGGGATGATGTTTTTGCAGGGAAAAATGTAGAAGATAAATGGACAGTCTTTAAAACATTGTTAGAAAAGCACACATCAGTGTATACCCATAGGTAATAAGTATAAAAGAAATAAGTCAAAACCAATGTGGCTAAATAAACAGGTAGGGAAGGAAATGGACAAGAAGAGGAAGGCGTTTAGATTCTTTAAGTCAGAAGGGACAGAGACATCGTATCAGAATTATAAGGAATGTAACAAAAATTGCAAAAGGGCAATCAAATTAGCAAAAATGGATAATGAAAAAGGATTGCAATAGAAAGTAAGGTCAACCCTAAAAAGTTCTTTAAGTACCTTAATAACAAAAAAAATGAGAAAAGACAATTTAGGACCCTTTCAGTGTGAGATGGGTAGGCAGATTATTGGAGATAAGGAAAAAGCTGAGGTATTAAACAAATTCTTTGCCTCTGTGTTTACCAGGGAAGAATCAAGTTCAATAGTAGTGCCGCAGGAGGAAGCCAAAACCTCCATATTAATGAACAATTGGTTAACTGAGGAAGAAGTTCATAAGCGACTTGAAAAAATTAAAGTAAATAAGGCACCTGGCCCCGATGGCATACATCCAAGAGTTCTCAAGGAGTTAAGCTCAGTAATAGCAAAACCATTATATTTAATATTCAAGGACTCAATTTCCACAGGCTCAGTTCCACAAGATTGGCGTAAAGCAGATGTGGTGCCTATATTTAAAAAGGGAGCTAGATCACAACCGGGAAATTACAGACCTGTAAGCCTGACTTCAATAGTAGGGAAACTACTTGAAGGTTTAATACGGGATAATATTCAGGAATACCTAATGGAAAACAAAATTATTAGTAATAGTCAGCATTGATTTATGAAGCATAGATCTTGCCAAACTAACCTTATTTGTTTCTTTGAGGAGGTAAGTAGGAATTTAGACCAGGGTAATGCAGTTGATGTGGTCTACTTAGATTTTGCAAAGGGTTTTGATACGGTTTCACACAAGAGGTTGGTGTACAAAATAAAGAAAATTGGACTGAGTAATAATATATGCACCTGGATTGAAAACTGGTTAAAGGACAGACAACAGAGGGTTGTCATAAATGGAACTTTTTCAGGTTGGGCTAAAGTCGTGAGTGGAGTACCTCAGGGATCGGTACTGGGACCCCTGCTTTTTAACTTGTTTATTAATGACCTTGAGGTTGGGATCGAGAGCAAAGTCTCCATCTTTGCTGATGATACTAAATTGTGTATGGTAATAGAATCAGAGCAGGATGTAATTTCTCTTCAGAAGGACTTGGAGAGACTGGAAACGTGGGCAGGTAAATGGTAGATGTGGTTTAAAACAGATAAATATAAGGTTATGCATTTGGGATGCAAGAATAAAAAGGCTACTTACAAATTAAATGGAGATATATTGGGGGAATCCTTGATGGAGAAGGATTTAGGAGTGCTTGTAGACAGCAGGCTTAGCAATAGTGCCCAGTGTCATGCAGTAGCTGCAAAGGCAAACAAGATCTTATCTTGCATCAAACGGGCAATGGATGGAAGGGAAGTAAACAGAATTATGCCCCTTTACAAAGCATTAGTAAGACCACACCTTGAATATGGAGTACAATTTTTGGGCACCAATCCTAAGAAAAGACATTATGGAACTAGAGAGAGTGCAGAGAAGAGCCACCAAATTAATAAAGGGGATGGACATTCTAACTTATGAGGAGAGGCTAGCTAAATTAGATTTATTTACATTAGAAAAGAGGCGTCTAAGAGGGGGTATGATAACTATATACAAATATATTCAGGGACAATACAAGGAGCTTTCAAAAGAACCATTCATCCCACGGGCAGTACAAAGGACGGGGCCATCCCTTAAGGTTGGAGGAAAGGAAATTTCACCAGCAACAAAGGAAAGGGTTCTTTACAGTAAGGGCAGTTAAAATGTGGAATTCATTACCCATGGAGACTGTGATGGCAGATACAATAGATTGTTCAAAAAAAGGTTGGACATCTTTTTAGATGGGAAAGGTATACAGGGATATACACTGGCGACACAGTTTATTCGAGCTGGGCTAGTCCCACGAATTCGGGTATACCCGGGTGTATTGAGGTTTGTGACTGTTTTCTGCCCGAGTGCATTGAGGTATTTTCCAGCCAGGGATTGAAGCATTTTATTCCCGCTGGCTGCAATACTGCACAGTATATATATATATACTGCATTACAATTCATGAATTTATGCCATCTGGTAGAAACGCGAAGCATTGCAGCCTATTAAATCCTAATCATTTTATTTTAACAGATCAGCCGCCCGTCAGCCAGGCATGAACCCAGGCTGGGAAGGCAAACGCAACGGGGCTTGTCAGAGGTGAGGAGCGGCGCATTCCAGGTATCTGCCAGGTACATACTGGGTATTTGCTCGAATAAAGTGTGTCGGTGCAGTACCAAATAAGTATACATGAGAAGGATGTTGATCCAGGGATTAATCCGATTGCCAATTCTTGGAGTCAGGAAGGAATTAATTTCCCCCCTTAATGGGGTTTTTTGTTTGCCTTCCTCTGGATCAATAAGTAAGTATAGATATAGGATAAAGTATCTGTTGTCTAAATTTAGCATAGGTTGAACTTGATGGACCTACGTCTTTTTTCAACCTCATCTACTATGTAACTATGTAACTATGTGAAATAGTACAAATATCATAAAGGCATATTGTATATATCTCAGAAGTGTTAACTGTGACAAATACATGTAGGTACGTATGAAGTCTTATGAGCGTTGGTTATGATTTAATTAATAGTTATGTGCAGAAATGGGGATGGCTTCAGTCATGAATCTCAGAACTTCCTTCATCTATGCTGCGGTAAGTACTTCACTTACTACTACAGGCCAACATTGATTACCAATGTGACTATGTAGACCCCCACTTAGAGGGCCCACCTATCCACAGTAATAATCAATGGTTTCATGTGTATTTTTAATGTTATTATTTATTACACCTTTTTTTTTGCATTTTTGTTATGCTTAATGCCCAAAACGTCATTTGGTTAATATGGATATTGGGAATTAATCTAGAGGGGAGGAGGGGGGTGTAGGTTTGTTAGTGGGGTGGAGTGTAGTTACCACAGGGAGGGTGGTTAGGACTCCTGGGGGGGGGGGGGTGGCGGGATAGATTAACCCCTTCATTACCTTAGCGGTAAGTAAAGCATTGCATGACAGTGTTTTTCTAGCCACTAAGGTGGGCAAGGGGGGTATGTAATATCATTTAATGCATAATATTAACCCCTTAGTTGTCAGATAGTAATGGAAACCAAAATTATTTGACCGGTGGGCAACTAAGGGGTTAACATGTACCGTCATATCTTTGAATGACTATTTTATCATCTATTTCAGGTTGGTTTATCTCCTCCGACGCGTTGACATGGCAATGTGTCACCATTTGACGCCGTGTTGTCATGGCAAGGCGTCATCACTATCACTATCATCACTATCAGAAGATGCAGGAGGAGAAGCCAGATAAAATGTGAGAGGCAGCAACAGAGGCCCGCCCCGGCAATCAATGTAAATGTTGTGGGGAAGTGTGAGACCTCAATGTGTGAGGCTCGCTTCAGCGGCCCCCATAGAAAAATGTACCTATTTCTTTCGGTGCAACGGTACCGCGTGCTATTTACTGTACAAATGTTTGACTTATTTTTGGCGATAATTGCGCATTTTTACGTTACCACAGCTTGATGTATCCGAGCATGGCCGCAGACAGATTTCCCGGGGCCCAGGACTGGAGTTATGGTCGGGTCCCCCCCTCCCATTTCACACCTCACGATCCCCCTCTATTTCCCACCCTCTTCCTATGTATTTCTCTCCCCTCCATCTCACTCCCTCTTCTTCACTCACCCTCTCAATCTCCCCCCCACCTCACATGTATTTCTCTCCACTCCGTCTCACCTCCTCTCACTCTCCTCCTCCGCCTTGCATGGATTTCTCTCCCCTGTGTCTCACGCTTACTCCCTATTTTCCTCCCTCCCTCCCTCCCTCCCTCCCTCCCTCACCCTCTCTCTCCTCTCACTCGCCTCCACCTTCCATCAATTACCCTACTCTCACTCAATCTCCCCCACAAAATTCATACCAAATCCACCCCACCACCCTAAATACATATAACCCCACCCCCCAATACATAATAAAATACACCCATACTACACCCAAATACATAATAAAAATATACCCAACCCTTACTACATAATAAATATACATGCAACCCGCGCACCCAATATATATTAAAGATACATCCCCCCCATACATATAAAAAATATACCCCGACCATATATTAAAAATACACCTCCCCCAATATATATCAAATACACATCCCACCCCCAATACATATAAAAAATACACATTCCACCCCCAATACATACAAAAATACATCCCCAATACACATAAAAAATACTCACAGCCCCCTAACACATATAAAAAATAGACCCCAATATATATAAAAATACACCTACCACCTCCAATACATATAAAAATACACCCCCAATACATATAAAAAATCCCACCCCCCCAATACATAGAAAAAAAATAGACTTACCTTGTGGATGGTCAGGCCAGGCCCGGTGTCTGTGGAGGGCCCGGCTGGTGCTGCACCCTACCTCTGGTAAGGCTTGGCCGCAGAGGCGGCTTTACCCAGCTGCCGACCTCTTCCTAACTCTGTCCCACACCAAGCTTCCTATGTCAGCGCACGTCGGGCCTCCCTCTCATGCGCACAGCCGGAAGCTGGGCCAAGTTTATTTCTGGCGCACTGATGTCATAGAGGCCGTCGCATGCCAGTGTTGGAAGCTGAGCGTTGGATAGAGTTAGGAAGAGGCCAGTAGGTGAGGAGAGCCGGGTTCCGGCGGCGAGAGGACCGGCAGCCGGGCCTGGCCAGAAGTCGGGCCTAACTTTCAGCGCCGGTCTGCCGGGCTCCCTGCAGCCACCGGCCCGGGAGATATGTCCCTGCTGTCCCCCCCTGTTAGCAGCCCTGTATCCGGGCCATTGTGTCTGGTGGGCTGTTATGGACACGTGGGGTTTTGTAAACAAGGTGCTCCGTTTATTTTCAGGTTTGGGAAAATGTGCACAATATTTCACCTAAATCTTTCTCATTAATATAACCCACATGGCTCCGAATGTATGATGGTTAATGCCACCATGGACTCTGGTTTGTAACTAGCATCGCTTATAGGGCTATAATTATCTAATGGTTACCCAGCTTCATGATGATTGCTTCCCTAGTAGTGAACAGTTTATAAGAGGGTCCAAATGTGTTCAACTGCCTCTGAAGTGTTAATGTAGTAAGTGCCTTTTGACCAGCTGACCTCCACAGGACCCAAAGGGAGTATTGTGTTCTCAACTTCTGCAGTGCATCACTGCTTTTTCAGCTACAATTTGAATCATTTGAATATCACAAGGATGTAATCACAGATCCAATGAAAAACCTTCCCAAAAGGCAAATGTCAGGGGAGAAGATGTTAATGCTAATCTAAAATTGTCCAACAGACAGCAGTGATACATGTGCGCGATCTACCTATGGGGGTATTATAATAACTCGAGAATGTCACCATCATCGGTAAAATGAATACCAGTGGCTTACAACAAACCCCATCCGTGTCCATGTTCAGATACCTCGCACAGGCTCGTCTCCTTAAGTGATTTTGTTAGATTTAGTGCTACTCTTGACCATGTGGGACTCCGAGAGGGATTTGTCTGAGCTACATCAAACTATTGAGTACAGACGCATCCTAAGAAGTGCGTGTATCAATATCATAGATGAAATGCTCAGTCAGTGAAAGTTTCCTCTAGAGATAATAATTATAGTTTCATTAGCTTAAACAAGCCATTAGTCTGAACCGCTGTACACAAATCATGATGCTGAAGGGGATTCCTTTCTAGCCTGAGCGATGTACACGTTTATTACTTTTGAAATTGCCTTTCTCTTTTTACCATGTGTGGTTTTAATCAATGGTCTGCCTTTTAAATAGGGCAACCGCACACTTCCCAGTCTGCAGGGCACATACACTCCTGCCATTTAATCTCCTCTCTATGAGAGAGGCCTGAATAGCAATGCAATGCTGGTCTCTCTAGAAGAGGTCACAGGTGGAACTGGAGGTGGATGTGTGTATTTTGGAGGCTCCAAAAACCTTTTCACATAATGACATAATTAATTTAAAATTCTACTGTTTGGGGCCAGATTCCTTCAGATAATCTGACTTCACACCTGTAACATTGAGGACATGACGTGGTCCTCATACTTCTCGATCTGTCGGCTGCATTTAACACTCTTAATCATAACATGATTGCCACTAGAATATAGGAAGTGGCGGGCCTCAGAGACACTGTGCTTGATTGTATCATCTCATTCTTGAAAGACCGCATGCAATCCATCCATATGGGACAACATATGGCACCATATACCACGGTTACATGTGGAGTACCACATAGCTCATCGCTTTTCCCTCTCCTGTTCAATATCTTCATTAAACGTTTGGCAGACCTTTAGAACAAGAGGACAGATTACATTTTTATTCAGATGACAATCAGATATACTGTATGTAACAGTGTTTTCTCCACCCGGTGGGAGATTTGTCCATTACTACGGTGTATGGTGCATATACCTGCTGGCAACAGGAGGGATGAGTCATCCGCCGATGGTAGTGGGGACACAGGAACAGGCTTCTGGGGTTCATACCCCACATATCTCTTTAGTAGTGCAGCGCCTCCATCTGCCGTAGGCTCCAGGAGCTGAAGGTGATCTGCCATGGTAGAACTTATTACCTCTCCCCAAAGTAAGGTCATGCACCAGGCAGGAGGTATATAACAACAGGAACGGTTTATTCACTCTGTCCCGCACAGTTACACGGCAGACTTCTGCCAGATGCAGTACTCTCAGCTCTCACTGAATGATGGTCCCTGGACCATCACTACATGCCAAGGGCACCCGCAGCCATTCTAGCTCTTCCCCCAACTCCCTAGCGGAGGCTGAGGTATGGTCCATACTCACTCTCCCCCAGAGGGAAGGTGCACATGGGAAGGCCCCAATCTCAGGCTCCCAATTGTGTGTAGTTTTCCAATTGAGCGGAGCGCTGTGTAACTCGTGAACATGAAAGAAAAAAATATATAATGGTGCAGATAGTACAACAATAGTGATCTAAAAAATATATAGTCTCTGCAATGGTTGTACTCACAAATGACAATGTCAAAAAAGACGTATCAGAGACCCTTCTCTCTCTGATAGGAACCCTTTAATGGATGCCCCCTCAAAGTGGTTTCTTGATAGAAATTCAGGAAGCTTGTGATATATAGATGGTCAAATTTTCTCCCAAGGATGTATAAAAAGAAAAGAGAGAACACACAATAGTATAGTACGGTCTAAAATTGTATTAGCAGCAATGAAAAATATGTATGATACACTCACATTTCAAATATGATATATGTTCGAGGGAGAGGACAGCTGTAGTTGGAGAGTGCCGGTATCTCCAGGAGCGGCGGAGCACTTCCGCATGCGTCACGTGTACCCGCGTCACGTCCTGTGACGTCTCAGGTCAGGGCGGAAGAAGCTGCCTGTTGTGTCCATCTCCGTTGGTTTGCCAGCACCTGTCTCCAATGTTCTCCCCAGCTCAGTCACCTCCAACAGCTAATCGATTCAACGCGTTTCGCTGTGGCTTCTTCAGGAATCGGATTCCACAGCGATGGAAATCATGTTATGATTAAGAGTGTTAAATGCAGCCGACAGATCGAGAAGTATGAGGACCAGGTCAGGGCGGAAGAAGCTGCCTGGTGTGTCCGTCTCCGTTGGTTTGCCAGCACCTGTCTCCAATGTTCTCCCCAGCTCAGTCACCTCCCACAGCTAATCGATTCAACGCGTTTCGCTGTGGAATCCGATTCCTGAAGAAGCCACAGCGAAACGCGTTGAATCGATTAGCTGTTGGAGGTGACTGAGCTGGGGAGAACATTGGAGACAGGTGCTGGCAAACCAACGAAGATGGACACACCAGGCAGCTTCTTCCGCCCTGACCTGAGACGTCACAGGACGTGACGCGGGTACACGTGACGCATGCGGAAGTGCTCCGCCGCTCCTGGAGATACCGGCAATCTCCAACTACAGCTGTCCTCTCCCTCGAACATATATCATATTTGAAATGTGAGTGTATCATACATATTTTTCATGCTGCTAATACAATTTTAGACCGTACTATACTATTGTGCGTTCTCTCTTTTCTTTTTATACATCCTTGGGAGAAAATTTGACCATCTATATATCACAAGCTTCCTGAATTTCTATCAAGAAACCACTTTGAGGGGGCATCCATTAAAGGGCTCCTATCAGAGAGAGAAGGGTCTCTGATACGTCTTTTTTGACATTGTCATTTGTGAGTACAACCATTGCAGAGACTATATATTTTTTAGATCACTATTGTTGCACTATCTGCACCATTATATATTTTTTTCTTTCATGTTCACGAGTTACACAGCGCTCCGCTCAATTGGAAAACTACACAAGATCTACCTGGACCTGGACAGTCCGCATAAAGGGTGTAGAGCTGCTTTTTCATTTTGTATTTTACATCACTATTATTATTCACTTTGTATTGGTGGAGGTCACTTATCACATTTTGTGATACTAATTGCAAATTATACATCACTGTCACCTATACTATATAGATTAAGCATTATTCACTATAGTTTAAGAAGCGCCCGGTTTTTAATTTTGTTTTTGCATATCCCAATTGTGTGACCTGCCTTCCTCAGAGGGGGAAGGAACTCTAACTTTAGGGTGGTCCTGCCCTTAAGTACAGCCAGGAGGCGACACCCTGTTGTCCCAGCTACAACAGGATGTACCATCCCCCTGCTGTCACTCAAGTGCAGTTCCAAAGTGGAGTGGGAAAACCCCATAACAACTACTGGCAACCTGATTGTACCACGGTTTACTGCCAGCCCAAGACAAGAATAGTAGCGATCAGGTGACCTGGCTACATGTACATTGGACCATCTAATAATCATAAGGAACAAGCCGATCCGCTTACTCAATGTCTTAATGACATCCAAGAATGGATCACTTCTAACCTACTTTAATTTAACCCTATAAAGATTGAAATAATGATTCTACAAGCAAAGGACCAACCTACCAATGAACAAGAGCAAGAGCTCAGGAACTCCGCCCTTTGCTAGGTGAACAGTTACATTACCAAAACAAAGTAAGAAATGTAGAATGTACTTTTAACAACTCCTCACCTTCGCTACCAACTGTGATAACCACTGGCAGGTTTCCCATTAGGCCACACAGGCCCGGGCCTAAGGCATCAAAATTCGGGGACAGCAGAATTTTGGGGCGGCATGTGCAAGCGGAGCTTGCTGCCCGCGCATGCGTGATCGACGCTTGCCTCGCATGCGTGGGCGGAAAGCACCAATTGTGCATGCATGGGCGGCAATGTGGCATCACACAGCATCACGCTGCCATGGCAATGGGATGGCAATGGAGGATGAGGGAGCAGCAGTTAAGTGCCAAAGGGCAGTATTTTTTTAAATCCGCCACTGGCGATAACCTTTATCATTTTTCTTGTGGCAATCTAAACCGTCTGCTGAATATCAATTTCTAGTCCTGAAAAAAGATATTACATTCATTGGACCTTCTGCCTTTTTTTTTGCCAAAGGTACCCCAAACCTTTCAGCCACACTCTTCAATGTACCTAACAGCTGAGAATATAAATTATTATCCACAAACAAAAAATCATCTAGATAATGTAAAATTGAATCACATCCTGCCTTCTGTCTCTCTACCCAGTCCAAGAATGTACAGTACTAAACATTCCAAAATAATAACGTGAAATTGAACATTTGATTGGCAAACAGATATCAACATAGAATAACTTGTTAAACGAACAACCTAATAGATGGTAACAAAAAGGATGAACAGGTAAAAAACGAAACGATGACTCGATATCTGTCTTTGCAAGGAGGACCTCTTTACCCAAGTCTCTCACTAATTCCAAAGCCTTATCAAAAGAGGTATAAGATACTTTATAATCCACTTTATTTATGTCATCATTCACTGAACCCCCTTTTGGGTGAGACAAATGGTGAATTAACCTAAATCTCCATGGCTCATTTTAGGTACAAGACCAAGCGCAGACCTCTACAATTTTCAAAAGGTATATCATAAAAGAGGCCCGCCGTCCTTCATAAAACCACCTCCTGTGTCAACCTAGCTTTAACTACTTCTTCATTTGAAAAACTGATCTGTCCCTGAATCTCTCTAGGCCCTGTTCTAAAACTTCCAACTCGTCCTTTTTTGAAGCACCGCAGTGCTGAATGAGCTCGTCCTCAATATGAACATTCATGTTTAAACTTGCATGCGTTATACCACTAAGTGGCTTTTGATAAACAACCAGCATACTCCTGCTCTTTGACCTGCCAACCCCCCTTGACCTGAGATGCCGGCCACACCTGGAAAGGGCAAAGGCCTATTAGGTGTCATTAATTGAAACAATAAATCAATTTCCTTCACATCCTAATTAACATCCTTCCTCATCGACTTCTTTTGACGAAACTGCTCATCATATCTCCACCAAGCCATATCGCCATAAACCTCATATCATGTCCATATAACAAAACGTAGCAGAACAATGTTGGGGCCTCTTCTCACCAATAACACTAGCTAATATTGCAAAACCCTGAAGTCAATTTCCAAATGTTCTAGCCAACGGTCTCTTTTGATCAAAATCTGATCTTAATTCTCCTATCTGCTTTTTCTAAAGCATCATCTACCAGCAACAAAGTCAATAAATCCATGAATTCATCCTTCCATATCTTCTCCTTTATCTCTAGAGGTAACGAACTAACAATACAAATATAAGTCTCCTTACGTGACACCGAAGAGTCCCCTAACCTAACTTGTGAAATTATTGACTGCGCTGGTGCGTTTGTTTTTAATTTACACACAAGTGCTTTAATACTCCCACAAGCTCCCCAAACTCACTACCTCTGCTGCTCTGCACCCTGAACCTCAACCCTTATTTCACTTGCCCTACTCCGCAGGCCCCTCCATGCTCCTCTGTGTCACTGCTGTTCTCTTCCTCAGCTTCCACTCTTTGTCGTCTTTTCTCTGCTCCATGCTGCAGGACCAGATCACTGTTGTGATCCAGAACATCTGGCATGCTTTCCATCAGCCATTGTCTTCCTGCAAACCCTGCCTCTTCAGCATGCCCACCGCCTTAGCACTCATCCCCTTGCTCGTGCCGGCACTTCCCTCGCTGTCCCTGGTTGGGTCCGCGGCAGGCCTGCAACCCGCTCTGCAAATCACTCCATTGCTTCCTATCTTCTTGGTTGGTCCTCCGCACTTTGCCCCTTTATGATGTCTGCGCATCTTGGGTGGGCCTGAGGTAAGCCTGCCCCCCGCATTACACCCCACTCCTCTGCTCCTCCTTCACGCAGGCCAGCCCATTCTAATCCTGCCACACGCTTCTGACCTCTCCTGGTGGCTGGCGGCCACAAGCTGCGCTCCCACAACCATTCCGTCGCAGTTCAGTGGCTCCCACTTCCAGGTATATTTTTTCCACTTCTTCCTTCAGATAGGCGTCTTCTCTTTGCAGGTTCTACCTCCACCCTGGATCTCAACCTGAATGGTGGTCTGGATCTCCTTGCTCCAACTTCTATGCTCTCCTGGGGAATAATTTCAATTTCTTCTCCTCTTACGCCAGGGTCTTCCACTCCTGCCACTAAAACTCTGCGTAGCCATGTACCGCCATCTTTATCCGCCTGCTCCCTTCATTTCTTGAACAGTAAGTCAATTTCCTAGGGCCTGCCTGCTCCTCATCCACTGCTGTTACTCCAGATAATTCCTTTGTTCCACTCACAATTGCTCCTTATATTATACTAGTCTGTAATTTTTTCTCCGCCCCTTATTTAAATTTGACCAGATCAGATTCGTACTCAGACTTCATCACTATATCTCTCTAATCATGGCAAGGTAGGCATCACCTCTGTCATGATACCCATTCCCAAGAGGTACATGGTAGTTTCTTTACAAGGGCACTTAGAAAGGATACTGCATATCAGTGCAGAAGTGATTTCCCAGCACCTTTATGATTCACAACTTTAAACCTGACAGGAGTCCAGAACGGCGCCGCTCCACGCGCACTCCCACACTAACCCCGCGAACGCGCGGAGCTGCTTCGACGGGATTTCTCCCGCGACTCTTGACATCACCCGACACCGCAGACCTTGTCTCTGCCTCATGTCGCGCTGCACATCATCAGCATGCGGTTCACGCATGTGACGCGTGCGAGGCGCACCCAAGCTCCGTGGCAACAGACCATTAGCCCTTACCACTTTCACCTGGCTTTCACTTCCAGCCTATCGCAGCCTCTCCACCCCCAACCCCCAGGGGATTGGCTCCTTCTGCCTATTTATGCTCAGCTGTGCCACTGGCACTTTGGCGAGCATAGATTCTTGTTCCTTGTGCTTACCTCTCCTGTGTTCCAGACGTCCTATCTTGTCCTGCTGTTACCTACCTGTGTACCGACCCGGCTTGCTTTTGGACGACCTGATCTCCGGACTACTAACCTCGGCTTTCCCTGACCCTCTGCTAATCTCCTACCCTGACCTCGGCTTTCTCTGACCCTCCGCTACTCTCCTACCTTGACCTCGGCTTTCCCTGGCCCTCTGCTACTCTCCGTCCCTGACCTTGGCATCCATACCATGACCACTCTACCATCTCCAGCTCCGACCTCAGCTACTAGTACTCTCTACGTTCCGGACCTCTCCTGCACTGCACTGACCTTGGCAAGTATAACGACGAGTCTGACCTCTCCGCCACCAGACCCGGCGATCTCTACTTATCTACACTCCAGACTTGCCTCCGTGCCTGCCTGTGGCATTATATATCTATTCCTTCCTCAGTCCTGGGGTCTCGTCTTGATTTTGGTGAGCACAGCGTGACAGAACCACAGCGTGCACAGGTTCTCTCCCTCTTGCCATCCTGCTGGTCTTTTAGTCTCTCCGACCTTGGCTGTTTCGTCTACCAGGTTCCTCGGGACAGGCCCTCTCTCTCACATGGATCTCTCTCTCCCTGTTCACTCGTCTCTGCCTGTGTAACTCCACACTCCCATTGCCAGGACTTCTCAGCTCCACAGGGTCCAATGGGCTTATTCCTTTCTTATGCTCTCAGCCATTTACCAGAGTATATCCATCAATACACACCACAGTGGTATGTAGAGAAGGATAACTTCTTACATCCACCAGGGGAGGGTCAGTGCATCTACATAAATATGGTATATACTTCAGGGTGTTACATATAGAATAAGGACCTACGGCCCTATAAAAAAGCCCTATTCAATAAAGTGAACAGCTACATTGAACAATGCCTCAACTTTAACTTGAATGAAAGGAAATTATAGCATCATTATTTGTATGTAATCCCGGTTTTCACAATAAAGGATAGGGGGTGTAAAAATACTGGTGCTTAAAAAATAATAGTCATGGGGCTGATTCTTAATAAGTGAGATTCCCTGAAGATCAGATAAACTTTGTACAATGTATCTGAGAATCTGATGTTTGGTATACCATTCAAGTCTTGAATTTGTACTTCAAAGAGATACCGATGTGTAATAGAGAGTCCCTAATGAAATATATTATTCATATTCATAATGTTTTATATTTGTTCATTAGTTACTACACAACCACTTAAAGTCTTCCCAAGTAATTTAGTCAGTTATGATATTTTATACTTGTAATGCACTCAAAAACGAATAAAGGGCTGCAGCACAAATCTTGATTTAGGAAGTTAATGCGCTGAACATAACTGAAAAACAGACATTTTTACCTAAACTCAACTGGCACAAGGGTTGTAAAAAATAACATATTGGAGAAATTCTAATCAAGAGTCACTTAATAGAATGGCTTTTTGATGTATGTTGACGCGGCAGTGCCTGTTAACCTTGGAAGAGAGGAACAAAAACAACAGCATCTTTATAAAATAGTAATGCAGATTTGTGACCTTTAAAAGATGTGTGTGTGTGTGGCAGCTAAGAGACTACTTATACTAATAAAACCAACTGGTATTTTTTATGCCATATTTAAATTCCTAAGCACTTTACAATTATATATCCAGACACTCATGGGCTAAGCAAACAATGTATTGCAATCACCATGCTACTTTCATGTCATTTTTTGAATACATCTAAGTGCATTAGAGGAGGTGGCAATATACCACCATATGCATTCTAGCTGATAACCTCACATAGTACTTGGGCTTAGATATGTCTACATATATTTATAATATGTTCTTATGCGCTTTTTAAAAACACAGATGGAGCGAAGAATCACTCTGGGTTCGGAAAGGCGATTTCAAAGAGCCAAGCCCAGAGCCGTTTTCTGAAAGTGGGACGGTCTTTGATGTTTCGGATGGATATGGTGAGGGAATTTCATTCCTGGCTCCCTGTACCGAAGGGGCACAACCAGCTGGTCTTGAATCTGGGGATTTTTCTAAGTTGATGGTTTTGGGATCGTAGATTTAAGGTGGGCCTTTTTGAGCTTACATTTTGTTTGAAGGTACATAGTGAGGAGTTTAAACATTGCTCTTTGCTTGGTAGGCAACCAGTGACGTTTTCTTAATTGAGAGGTGATATGGTCAAAATTCCTGTTGCCACTGATAAGTCTGGCTGTGGAATTCGGGAACGCCTGGAGTGTAGAAAAAAGATAGGTCGGCATTCCTACATAGAGAAAGTTATTACTACCAGTCGAGATTGGAGCAGGGCGACTGTGATGGTGGCGAGATCTTTTTTTGTCTGAAGATATGCAATTGTCTTCATCATTCTCAGAGCATTGACTGAAGCTTTAGCTGTGGTGTTGACTTGGGATGTGAGGGTGGCCTGGTGATGCCGATGCCGTGTGATGCCACATTGCCTCCCATGCATGCACAATTGGTGCTTGCCCAAGCGCCGATCATGCATGCGCGGGCAGCAAGCTCCGATTACACATTCCAACCCCAAATTCTGCTGTCCCCAAATGTTGATGCCTTAGGCCCGAGCCTATGAGGCCTAATGGAAAATCCACCACTGGTTATCGCTGTTGGTAGCGAAGGTGAGTTGTAAAAAGTACTGTTAAAACAATTGCAATCATTGTTGGGTCATTTGGCTTTTGCTGGTAAAATAATGCATATGGGAAGGGTTTTCTGCAGAAGATTAGCAATGGCAACAAGAGTTAAGAGTCCTCGTCATTTTGTTAGCATAACAAAAAGCCAAGGAAGGAAGATTTGGAGGTATGGCAACCATTTTTGTTCAACTGCTGCACAGTGGGAGATCCTATTGGCAGCATGAGGAGATGCAAAGTTGGGATTTACAGTTGTTTACCTTTTTTTTAAAATTGTTTCCAATATTGGTGGCAACAATACAGATTTGGGGGAAAGAATTAAGAAACAGAAGAGTCATTTTTTGGTCAGACAACATGTGTGGTGCAGGTAGTGAACAAGTTGTCAGCGAATTGTTGGGTTGTTTTTGTTAATCTCTTTCGTCATTTGGTGCTCCGGTATTTAGAAATGAATATATGGTTCAGAGCGGAATTCCTTGCCAGCTGGAACGGAATGTTAAGGATTGGACAGGTGGTTTGGCCCCGGTGAGGTCTGGGAAGGGAATAGCCACACATTGTATGTATGTATGTATGTCTTTATTTATAGCGCGCCATTAATGTACGTAGCGCTTCACAGCAGTAATATACGTGACAATCATATACATAACAAGTAATACAAATAACACATAATGGGAAGAAGTGCTTCAGACATTAAAGTAACATTTAGGCAAAGGAGTCCCTGCTCCAAAGAGCTTACAATCTAATTGCTCAACTGCTAAAAGTCTGACTCAGGCCCACATTCTCTCCCATCTCGATTAATGTAACCTCTTGCTGTCCGGCCTTCCTGCCTCTCACCTGTCTCCCCTACAATCTATCCTAAACACTGCTGCCAGAATCCCTCTACTCTTTCCTAAATCTGTCTCAGCGTCTCCCCTACTGAAATCCCTCTCCTGGCTTTCGATCAAATCCCGCATCTCGCACTCAATTCTCCTCCTCACCTTTTAAAGCTTTACACTCTTCTGCCCCTCCTTAAATCTCAGCCCTAATTTCTCGCTATGCACCATCCCAACTCTTGCGTTATGCTCAAGGATGTCTTCTCTCTTCTCCCTTTGTATCTAAAGCCCTCTCCACCTTAAACCTTTCTCACTGACTGCCCCACACCTCTGGAATGCCCTTCCCCTCAATATCCGACTAGCACCCTCTCTATCCACCTTTAAGACCCACCTTAAGACACACTTGCTTAAAGAAGCATATGAGTACCACCCTGGCTAATACTATACACATGATACATCAAACTTGGCCCCCTGAAGACACACTTACCAGAACTCCCTCCTACTCTCTCTGTACATTCTTCCTACCCAGGAAACTATGAGAAAACAGAGTCCCTGTTTGGATATGCACTCCACCTAACTGCATATCCAAACAGGGACTCTGTTTTCTCATAGTTTCCTAAGTACTATTATCCCTGAGTGCGCCCCCAGTATTCAGCTGATGCAGAATCCAATCCCCTGTATATATCCATTCTTCCTATCTACCAATTAGATTGTAAGCTCCTCGGAGCAGGGACTCCTCTTCCTAAATGTTACTTTTATGTCTGAAGCACTTATTCCCATGATCTGTTATTTGTATTATTTGTTATTTAAATGATTGTCACCTATTACTACTGTGAAGTGCTATGTACATTAATGGCGCTATATAAATAAAGACATACAATACAATAAAATTGGTAGGTAGGAAGAACGTACAGAGACAGTAGGAGGGCGTTCTGGTAAGTGCGTCAGCAGGGGGCTAAGGTTTATGTATGAGGTGTAAAGTATCAGCCACGGAGCTACTCATGCTTCGTTAAGCAGGTATGTTTTAATATGGGTGTTAAAGGTGGATAGAGAGGGTGCTAGTCAGATATTAAGGGGAAGGGCATTCCAGAGGTGTGGGACAATTAGTGAGGAAGGTTTATGGCAGGAGAGGGCTTTAGAAACTAATGGGGTATAGAGAAGATATCCTTGAGCAGAATGGAAGAGTTGGGATGGTGTATAGCGAGATATTAGGACTGAGATGTAAGGAGGGGCAGAAGAGTGTAAAGCTTTAAAGGTGAAGAGGAGAATTGAGTGTGTGATCCGTGATTTGATAGGAAGCCAGGAGAGGGATTTCAGCAGGGGAGACACATTAGCATTCAGTGTGTGTTGCTTTAACCTTTGGTTTATTTTGGTGAACGTAGCCACTTGGCAGTAATGTCATTGGGTGGCATATGGTTTATGGTTATGTTAAATATGTTACAGTATATGTTAATGTTAATGTGTTAAATTGCTGGCAAGGATACGAAAATGTTAATAAATGCCGTGGCCGTTTGTTTAATCAAAATTGATGTCAGTTTATTATTGGGTTTTGGATGGACAGCCTTTGGGAAGGTTATTAAGGAAACTGATGGTCTTTAACCATTTAAACTACATAACACTACACGAGCTCCAACACTGTGCTGGCACCTACCGTGGCCCTTTTAGTTAGCACACGGGACAACGGGATTGAACAAGTGACTCTTTGGGACATTTGCACAGCGAGGTTTGTTATTACACTGTATGTATATAGCCTAAGTGCTGTGTGTGGTCTCCAGACATTGAATGCCACTGCATATGATTCATGTGTTCCCTACCTACAGTATAAAGTACTGTTATTTATAAGCTGTGTGTCCCGCTGCGTTGTCTGACTCCAGCCTTGTGCTTTGCAGGCTGAATACTCTCTCTCAGGCACTGGGGTGGTGGACTGGAAATAAAGAGGGGTTACAGATATATTCCAGAGCGGCAGATTGGGCCAAAAATAGCCTGAACGGCCACTTCAACATATATTAAATTACCCCCTTAGGGTAATCGAAGTTTCATGGCTGCAAAACGTGGGCAAAACTGGCACCAGATATACCAAATATATGGAATCTCATTGAAATCAATGGCATTTTTTCCTTTTATAAATCTGGTGCAGTATTTTTACACTAGTTTTGCTCCAGTTTTTCAGACTTTGATAAATAAGTAATCTTATCCCAGAATAATGTCCTTTTCTGACCTAGAATCCCCAAGTCTCACTTATATCTTGGGACTCAATTTGATCCTAAAGGGTGTATTCTTTAAAGTGGCAGATCCAATATGAATTATTAATGGCCATTTATTTAAATAGCTGTTAATGACTGAGAAATGCAATCACGCTTTATTAAGTTAGACATCCTTTTGTAAATGGCCCAGTAATGTAAGTACAGTATGAATACAGCGGTAGATACTGCAGGTGGAAATATTAAGATTGAATATTTAATAAACATCCTTGTAATATTTACTAGACAAAAGCGTATGCAGTTTTCATAAGTACAATTTGCAGACCCTGCAGTGAAAGTGGATATGTACAGTATACGTATCTATTTACTATATCGCTTTGTAAGCCGCAATGGGTTTTAGTGACTGTGAATCATTAATATTTATCAGGACACTGCTCACAGTTGGTTAATAAAGGTGAAACTGATATGAAGCTGAATAGTTCATGAGACATAAAAAATTAAAGGAACACGCTTATAAGCGAAGTGGGAGGGCAAAAGCGCTAGGAGGATCTAGATCAGGGGTGCTCAACTCCAGTCCTCAAGACCCCCCAACAGGACAGGTTTTCAGCATATCCCAGCTTCAGAACATGTGGGTCAGTCTTTGACTGAGCCTCTGATTGAACCACCTGTGCTGAAGCAGGACAAAAAATGCTTGGAACTTTCACAAAGTTCCCAGCAAGGAACCAAACGCGCCAGAGTTGCGCTTAGGATATGTGTACATCCGTATTTATTCATTAAATTCCGTTTTTATTGATTGCGTTTGGATTTCATTTTCCACTCACCGGATAACAGTGTGCCGCCTTCCCAGCATTTTTGAAGTGAAACTTCTGTGGTGGCGCTTACAGGGTTTTCATGGGAAAAAATACATTCCCTTGTATTGAAAAACCGTAACAAAAGTGACGTCACGCTACTAATGGGCATGTGCCCATTGCGCATGCGCAGAAGAGGAGCTTGCAGTACCGCACTTGTCCACCTCCAAGTACATTGGCGCTCCCCCCTCTTACAGCACATATGCGCACTAACGGCCGCGAGCCTCTTCTGAGAGAGACAAATCTCTTTCAGTGCCTCCTCATACTTCTGTTTCAGATTAGCAATCATTCTATCAGATTGGCTCTGCTTTTCATCCATTGCAGTAATAGTAGTGTTTGCAGTTTGCAGTATTTAGATCTGTTCGTAGATCCTCCAATTTGGTCCCAGATTCAGAGTACATTGCAAGAACAGTCTTCTGTAGTTCAGCGTTATCTTCCCTCTCCAGTTTCAATTGTTCAGGGAGCAGATCAGTCATGCCTGGCATTTTGCAGGGCATATTCATGGTTGGTCAAGGGGTCGTCACTGATTGGTTCCGGCTCCACTTCCCTGATATAGTTTAAGGGTTTCTCACTGTCAGCACCAGACAGACACTTCATTGGGGTACACGACTTCTGCCTTAGGCCCTCTGGCTATTCTGTCATCCACGGGACGAATTCTCCATTTGTTCTAGGCTGCAGGGCATCTCGGACCCCATTTTTCTCCACAGGATCTGCGGCCATGTCTTCCATGGTAAGTGGAGAACCTCTTTTCTTTTTCTGCCTTTTTGTTTTGGACGACTACGTCCCATAAAGGATACTGGGTTCTCCGTCTTTATTTGAAACTTCATCAGTTTCACTGTATACGCCAGGCTTTTCTTGCAGTTGCATTAGCTCGCGTAGATATTCAGTGATCTGCTGCTCCCGCTCTTGCTCCTGATGATCACATTCATCATCATAGAGAGCGGTCTTTTCGGTGTGTACTGAGTACAGGCTACTCCACAATCAATGGGATGTTTTGTTGGTGTGACTCGGTTTTGGTTCCCCATAAGAGATATCTTCATCCTTATCCGTATTCTCATGGGACCGGAAGGGCAACTCTTCCGTGGGATAGGGTTCATTACAGGAACGCCACAACGTGTCCTCCATTTTTGTGCTATCAGGAGTATTTTTCTTCCTGACCTCAGGAGGCGCTATTGCAGCTGTTTTCACTGTATTTGCTAGAACCCCAGCTGGTAGTCCTACAGGTGTGCATGCTTTGCTTGCAGAGTTTGTAGCTCTCACAGGCATCTCTGTAGACTTTTTGTTTTTCTTCTTTACTTTGGTATGTTTTGAAGCATCAGCAGAACTGTGCACACATTCTTTGTCATCAGTGACACTGGATGTGCACTTGCTAAGTAAAACTTCTGTACCTTCCTTGTGACCACAGTGCATTGCTTGCTGCTGCAGTTCCTTGGCACGTTGAAAAAAATATTCCTCTGTCTGCATCTCTTTTTCTGGGGCCACATAGGGATCACCCTCATCATCTGAATAAGGCCTGAAAGGACACTGCTCCATGTGGCTGGGCTCTTTACACAAGGAACACATTTCATCCCCATTCTTGCAGAGTCTGTATTTGACTTCAGCTGGGCGACCATTTTTAAAATCTCATGTTTTTTTGTTTTTCGTCACATGTGGTGGGGTAGACTCTGGTCTTAGCATCAGTATCTTGTGTGGGTCACCGTCTGTCGCAGTCCTCCCAGTCAAACTGTGGCATTGTGGCTTTCTCCAATGCAGCGTAGTTTTCCTGCTTGGATGTGTAGCCCTTTAAATCTGGTCACTTCTGCAAGTTATTCTTTGTTTTGTTGCTCAGGCTGTTTGCAGGAACTGTATGTAACAGGGTATGTCTCTTTCTACCTGTCTTTCCCCATGTTATGTAAGTCCCTGCTAGCTGCAGGCAGTAACAGGTTAATTTTGTGGGCTAGTGACCCCCCGTTGTGCTCCTCTTTGATGGACAGGAGTGCGATGGTGACTCATGGTCTGTGTAAGCCTATCAGGCATAAGTATAGACCATGAGCCCGCCCCTTCTGCTTCCTGAATGAGAGGCAGAGCCAAAACTAATTAGTCCTGTTCCTGGTTCTGAGGAGAACGGAAGCAGAGAGCTGTGAGTCTCTCCCATGGTGGGATGAGCATGCTCACCCTCAGCCCTTGAGGCTGAGGGAACATCTGACTGGAAGATGACCCCATACTATCAGGGTCAAGCACCATCCAGAAGCCTGAAATCTTCTGAACCCTTGCACCGCTGTAAAGATCTGATGCAGTGACTGCTAAATAAAGCCCCTTTGTTAATCATACACCAGCCTGGATTGAGTCAGTGCATGGTGTGTATGACTGATGTGCTTCAGAGAGGACTGTCTCTGGACTACCAGAGCCCCCTGAAGCTGGAGGTGCTGAACACCAAGAGGAAAGAACTACAGATGATATGCAAAAGTCTGTCCTGGTCTCCAAATCACCGCAGACAGCTCAGATATCCAGAACCTAACAGGTATGCCTCAGCACCACACGGTAGCAATAGAGTGGATTTTCCAGAGGGTGGGGAAACCGTGCTACATGTATGTAGGCAAAAGCAAAACAAATTTTCACAGGCAGTCTCCGGGTCCCTTTAAACTTCAAGGGCCACCTCTCACCCCAACTTCTGACACCATATGTTAGAGACGTGTGCAGAAGTATGTAATGGAGACCGTTTTTAAGGTGAAATTAAAATAAGGCTTTATTGCTTGTTCCTTTAAACAATACAGCAAACAAAAATATACATGAAACAACAAACACCTAGCCCTGTGTAAGGGATAACTTACTTCCCCAATCTCTCTCTGCAAGGCTGGGGGGGGAAAGCCCCTTACCCACTTATCACCCCAAAGTCTCAGCGGTGCCCTAATGCAGGTGGCACTTCAGGGCAGTGGTGTCCGGGTACGTGTCTATTTGTGGGTCCAGGCATAGAGGTCTGGTCCCCCTTTTTCTTGCTATAAGAACACAGCCCTCCTTTTCCTCATGGCAGCTCCATTGTGAGCTAAGGAATCTCTTTCCTGTGTCTCACATGACACTCTTTCACAGAGCTCTCATTAGGCAGGTGGAGTGTGGTCAATTGCCTGGCTGCACTTAACCAGCTCCCTGATGGATTTAGAGGCAGTTTCTTCAACAGGGATAAGTCCCTGTTACACTGGGCCTAAGCTGGTTATTTATTAAACTGACAGAGTGCAGGTCGGGGTGCTATAGTGCTGAATTGTCCATTGACTTGAAGTGTCTGTGTAAAAGTGTCCTGAATGGCACAATCACAGTTTAATGAATAACCCCTAAGTTTCCAGGGGATGAAGTATGATGGTCTTGCTACAATTTATGTACAAAATGAATGTTTCACTTTCTTTTGAAATAAAGAGGTTTGTTCTATGGCGGCGTCTTCTGATTCCATACACGGAGGTGCACAGCGCTCTCCCCCCGATGTCTCACAGGTTAAGCATTTCCGGTAATCAGGCAAAGTACTGAGGAACGTTTTTAAGGTACCTCACCCATTGTGAGTATCACAAACCAAGGACTTTAAATCCTACGAGGAACCACAAATTAAGCATACACAAAGGGGGAGTTAGGATTATCGGTCACAATGGCACAATTTGCTCCATAACGTGGAGAGAGAAAAAAAATCACTTGTATCAGTTCTATCAATTTGGTGCTGATCCCCTGAGCAAAGAGGTTAATGCCACTTCTGACCTCGCGAATTCAATTGAAGCAACCCTACTCCATTATATAAACGCATACAGTGGTACATCTCATCACAGTACAACTTCCTCTTTAGCTGCCGCAAAAGCTCTCCCTGCGTACTATACTGTAACATAGTAATATAGTAATACACTAGATGCGGTTGAAAAAAGACATACGTCCATCAAGTTTAACCTATGCTAAATTTAGAAGACAGATACTTTATACTATATCCGTACTTACAGTATATTGATACATAGGAAGGCAAACAAAACCCCCAGTGAAATATTGTCCAATCATATCTCATAAAGGAAAAAATTAATTCCTTCCTGCTTTAAATAATTTGCAATCAGATTACTCTCTGGATCAACATCCTTCCCATGTTTACCTATTTGGTATTTCCCTGTATACCTTTCCTTTCTAAAAAGATGTTCAACCTTTTTTTGAACAAATCCATTGTATCTGCCATCACAGTCTCCATGGGTAATGAATCCACATTGTAACTGCCCTTACTGTAAAGAACCCTTTCCTTTGTTGCTGGTGAAATCTCCTTTCCTCCAACCTGTAATTGTGATGTGCTTTGAGTCCCATTAGGAGAAAAGCGCTACATGAAATAAAGTTAAGGTTTCAGGGATGGTGCTTCTAATTTTCCACTACAGCTGTCACTGCAAAGGATGACACTGTTTCAACCCCTGTACCCAGCAATGTATTTGTAAGGATCCGCGCTGCGGGTACACCTGCTTTCAGCGCCTCCTTACCTTTGCTCCGTGCCACCCAGGCTCCCCGGCGGCGTGCCTCACTAGTTGCGGCCCCCTCCACGGCTGCTTCCACACTTCCCAGGCTTCAATTTGCTGGTGCCGGGTGCCTGACTCCACCTCCGCTGACGCGGCACGCACATCACGCGCTTACCTGCCCCTGCTCCGTCAGGTCCGCCCCCCAGTCCCTTCTCTCCTTTCAGGCCCTTCCCCGGGCTGCTCCTCCGCTCCTCCCCTTGCTCTGACAGGTCCCAGCTGCCCAGGCACCTCTCTCCTATCAGGTCCTCCCTCGGGCCACTCCACCGTTCCTCCCCTTGCTCCGATAGGTCCCAGCCTCCCAGACACTTCTCCCCTATCAGGTCCTCCCTCGAGCCACTCCTCCGTTCCTCCCCTTCCTCTGATAGGTCAAAGCCCCCTATTTAGTCTCCCCTCACCATTTCCTCTTTGCTCTGCACCTTGGTGCTGTCTGCTGTTGCCTGGCCCTTTTTGTCTTTCAGTTCCTGTCCCTGGATATTCTGCTGACCTCCCTGGTTTTTGACCTTTGGCTTTGGACATCATTTACGCTGCTCTCTGGTACCCCTTGGAATTGGCATTGGACTTTCTACCTTGCAGACTTCTATATCCCCTGGACACGGCTTACGGACAATCTACTACGCTGCTTTCCACTCCACGACCCAGGCTTACGGACACTACTACGCTGCTCTCTCCACTCCACGACCATTGGCTTACGGACTTTACCTTCCACCGCTGGAGTTGGCAAGTACGGTACCCTTTCTACTTTTGTTACCCGGACCATCTACGCTACTTCCACACTCCGGCCGTGCCCCCGTTTACTGCTAGGTGTGTGGTATTACTCCTTTCCACCTCAGTCCCAGGATCTCATCTGGCTTGTGGGCAGGCCGAGCGTTACATTATGCAGAGCCCAACAGACCCAGACCCCCCTGAGGTGGAAGATATCCTAACCACTATCTCCAAACACTTTACCTTTTTGGACAACCAGGTTACTGCTCTTAACCTACAGGTTGCTACCTTAACCTCTCAGATTCTCCAGCTTAATGTCTCCAGTTCCGTTATCCCTCCCACTGTCTCCCGTGAAGGAACAGGTTCTTTGGACTTGCGTATCCCTACGCCCAGTAAATACGCGGGGGACCCACTTGGATGCCGTGGGTTTTTAAATCAGTGAGAGATTCAATTTGAACTGTCACCCTCTCGCTTCCCCACGGATCGTACCAAGGTAGCTTATGTTTTTTCCCTTCTTACCGGGGACGCCCTTGCCTGGGCTTCACCAATCTGGGAGCTAAAACCTGAACTCACTTACAACTTCTCTAACTTTAAAAGAGAATTTTGTTTAGTCTTTGACACCCCTGGACGTAGTGATATGGCTGCTTCCTCCTTGTTCCACATTTCACAGGGTCGGAGATCAGTGGCACGTTACGCTCTGGAGTTCCGGACTACCGCAGCTGAGACTGATTGGAACGAGGGGGCACTTTCCGCGGCTTTCTGGCAGGGACTTTCGGAATCCTTAAAGGACGAGCTGGCGGCTCGTGAGAGGCCATCCTCACTGGAGGCCCTAATCGCTTTGTGCATCAGAGTGGATCAAAGACTTCAGGAGAGGCGGGCTGAACGTCAACGTCCTCGTACTTCTGTTCCCATGTCTTCTAATTCCAGGTCTCCTGCTCTTGTTCTACCAGCATTGGACGCTCCGGAACCTATGCAACTGGGCAGTCATCAACTTCCTTCTACGGAGCGACTACGTCAGAGAAACGAGGGCCTGTGCTTCTATTGTGGATCTCCCGGGCACATCCTGCCACGTTGTCCCTCGAGGCCGGGAGACGCCAAACGCCCAGTGAGATATGAGAGAATATCACTGGGTACCATCTCTTCTTTTCCCTCTCCCACACGGGGTCTTCCCAAACGCATCTTACTGCCTGTCCTCCTTAAGTATGCCAGCATTCAAACCCCCGCTCTGGCCTTCCTTAATTCTGGATCCGGAGGGAATTTCATAAATCAGGCTTTTGCTATCCAGCACAACATTCCACTCCGGGAGAAAGCCTTTCCGGTCGGATTGGAGGCTATCGATGGTCGACCCCTGCAGCCAGCTTTTATTTCCTTGGAGACACTTCCTATTGAACTCTCTATGAATGATGGACATTTAGAACTCATTTCTTTTGATGTCATCCATTCCCCTTCGGTTCAAATAATCCTGGGGTTACCATGGCTGCAACTACACAATCCCATTATCGATTGGACTGCCGAGTTCCCCGTTCTATGGAGATCCTCCCAGGTGGAATCGTCTCATTCGTCCGCTGCGGTATTGGCCGTCTTGGAAACGTGTCCCCCGCAAGACGCCTCTCTACCGGACGTCTATTCGGAGTTCCTGGACGTCTTCAGTAATGCCAAATCCGAACAGCTTCCTCCTCATCGCCCTTTCGACTGCCTGATTGACTTAATTCCGGGTGCCCCTTTTCCTAAAGCCAGGTCATATCCATTATCTCTGCCTGAGACAGAGGCCATGTCCGAGTATATCACAGAAAACCTTCAAAAAGGCTTCATCCGGAAATCCACTTCTCCCGCCGGAGCAGGATTCTTTTTTGTAAAAAAGAAAGATGGGACGCTTCGCCCGTGCATCGATTTCCGTGGTCTAAACAAGATTACCATAAAAAATCACTACCCTTTGCCTCTTATCCCGGAGCTCTTCGATAGGCTGCAAGCACGACAATTTTCTCTAAACTTGATCTACGGGGGGCATATAACCTGATTCGCATCCGCAGTGGAGACGAGTGGAAGACCGCGTTCAACAAGCGCAGCGGTAATTATTAGTACCTGGTGATGCCGTTTGGGTTGTGCAATGCCCCTGCAGTCTTCCAAGACTTTATGAATGAGGTTTTTCGTGATCTATTGAATTCTTGTGTGATTATCTACTTGGATGATATCTTTATTTTTTCCAAAACCCTCGGGGAACACATTCTCCATACCAAGATGGTGCTTTCTCGTTTACGGGCCAACAAGCTCTACGCCAAGATGGAGAAGTGTGGCTTTCACCAATCCTCAACTACCTTCCTGGGATTCATTGTCTCGGATCAAGGGTTCATCATGGATCCGGAGAAGCTCAATTCTGTTCTCGAATGGCCACAACCTAACTCTTTAAAGGCGATTCAGCGTTTCCTTGGTTTCGCAAATTATTATAAGAAATTTATTGCTGGTTTTTCTACCTTGGTAGCACCCATTAGGACTCTTACCAAAAAAGGGGCCGATCCTTCCTCTTGGCCATTGGAGGCCAGCAGGGCCTTTGAGTCTCTTAAAAGAGCCTTTGTCTTGGCCCCCATTCTGCGACACCCCGTCCCCACCCTCCCCTTTATCTTGGAAGTTGACGCCTCCGACGTGGGAGCCGGTGCGGTTCTCTCTCAAAGAACCACCCCCGAAGTTAAACTACACCCCTGTGGATTTTTTTCTAAACAGTTTTCTTCAGCAGAAAGAAATTACGACGTGGGGAATAGGGAGTTGTTGGCCATCAAAATGGCATTACAAGAGTGGAGATATCTTCTGGAAAGAACCAAGGAACCCATTCTGATCCTGACAGACAACAAAAATCTTTCTTACATTGAAGGTGCTCGTCGTCTTGGACCCCGTCAAGCTTGTTGGGCGTTGTTCTTTTCCAGGTTTAACTTTATCATCTCTTATATTCCTGGGACAAAGAATATCAAAGCGGATGCGTTGTCCCGTCAGTTTATCACTGAGGAGAAGTCACAGGAAGTCCCGGAGAGTATTCTGTCCCCCCAATTGTTTATCTCTGCCACCTCCTTTGACATACTGGATAAAATTTTGGAGTCTCAAGCACAGGTCCCCGAAGGGCTAGAAGTACCTGATGGTCGTCTTTACGCAGCCCCACGTTTTCATCTCAAGATTCTTGAATGGGGTCACTCCTCCAGATCTGCCGGCCATCCCGGGTTTAAGAAGACTACCGATCTGATTCTGCGTACCTTCTGGTGGCCCAATATGTTAAAGGACATTAGAGCTTTCACCTCCTCTTGCCCAGTCTGCGCACAAAATAAATCTGTCCGTCAAAAGCCTTCCGGTCTTCTACAACCTCTCCCGGTCCCAGACCGTCCTTGGAGTCACATTGCCATGGACTTCATCGTGGAGCTTCCCCCGTCTAATGGTATGACTACTATTCTTGTAATTGTTGACAGATTCTCCAAGCAAGCTCATTTTGTTCCCCTCAAGGGTCTACCCAATTCCAGTACTTTGGCGGATATCTTTGTAAAAGAAATTTTCCGTATTCATGGCGTTCCGTGGTCCATTGTATCGGATCGGTGTACTCAATTTGTTACTAAATTCTGGCGTGCATTTTCCCAGAGGTTGGGCATTACCCTTCTTTTTTCCTCAGGCTACCACCCCCAAATGAATGGGCAGACTGAACGCATGAACCAGTCCCTTGAACAGTATTTGCGTTGTTTTTCTTCCGATTCTCAGGATAATTGAGCAGAGTTACTTCCTTGGGCAGAATTTGCGATTCATTCTCTAAAAATGAGTCCACTCAAGAATCACCGTTTTTTGTAAACTTCGGATTTCATCCTACCTGTCTTCCCATGCATTCTCCCAGGTCCGGAGTTCCTGCAGCAGATGATAGGGTATCCACCCTACAGGGGACATGGAGGAAGATTCAAACAGTTTTACAAGAGTCCGTGCTAAGACAGAAGAGACAAGCAGATAGGCTTCGTCGGGAGGCCCATAAGTTCGTACCTGGAGATAAGGTCTGGCTTTCTTCTAAAAATATCAAACTGAAGGCCCCAACCCCTAAACTGTCTCCCAGGTTCCTGGGTCCTTTCTCTATTCTGAGACAAATTAATCCTGTGGCCTAATACTAAAGACACACAGAACCGATATATAGCACTCTATTCCTATGTGAGATGGTGAGTAATTTAAAAAAATTATTTATTCATAAACATAGTTAAAACAATGGGGTTTAAAACAAGTATTAAATAGTAACAAGTGTTTTGTAAACTCTTGGGATGAATAACTCCAGAGGAGGGTCAGATAGGGTAATAAGATCCAGTGTTAGTGAACTCACTGCCCTAGCAACCTTCATATGGAGCGATTAGCTAAAGGTAGGTGTTGTAAGGAATGATAGTGATTATTATATATGTAGTGCCACAGTAAATGAGTACTTATTGGTGCACAGGATTGACAGAACCTATCACTGTACTGCTAAATACTGCAGTCAGATAAAGGTATAATTGTATTGATATACAATTATTGGTAGGTGTACACCAAGTGTTGTGTGCTAACGCCAGCTAGGATATGTCGTGCGTGAGCATAAAGTATAGACCATAGATATATCACGTGTGAACCTTGGATCTGAAATATGCAGATCCTTAGTTGACACTAGTACTCCCTTAAACATATCAATGCATTCTATTTTGCCAGATAAATAAATAAATCGTTCCCTGGTTGTGACTCATAAGACCATCAGGTCTGTATGGAGCCCTTATGTGTGCCGCAGCCGAGCCACGCTGACTTCCTCTGATCGCATGGAGTCAGCGTCTGTGAACGAGGGCTCTGCGCGTGCACGTGACTGCGTGGTGCCGACGCGCGCATTTCGCTGGTATGCTTTTTACTTGGCCATGACCCCGCGGCGTCATTTGATGTTGCGTTGCATGGCGACGCGTCACGAAGACCCAGCTGGCAGCAGGTAAGTAAGTTACCTCATGCCTCCCACCGGCATTTAATTTAAATGCCATGGGGAAGACCGTGGGGGCCTCTGTAGTCGCCCGTGCCCCCCTTAGAAATTCTCCCGCCCCCCAGTTTGCGCACCGCTTTATTAAACAGCAATGTAAACAAAGTAGAGCTCCAACAGGAGTACTCCAAGGTAAGATGATGCACGGGCAGTACAGGGAGGACAGGGCAGTTGTTTGATAAGTATGGAAGTTTCACAAAATCATTAGCCTGCCTGAGACAGAGATAACTCTGTAGTCCAGATATTAACATCATTTTCATTTGGCTAGGGGTTAGCAAGAGGCTTAACAAAAGATCAATAAAATGGGCTAATCTTCTAGGTTCACTTTCCATTGTAAATGTTGGAGAATGAAACTTATTTAAGCCTCAGTTCCACCAAGACTGCCCAAACATGTTTATTTTAAGGGAATTGCTTTTACTTTGGCTCTATTCATTCGGATCATCCCCACCAACAGGGGCGTAGAGCTGGGTTGTTCTCTGGGAGGTTCGACCAGGAGATACCGGAATTTGGGCCTGACCAGAAGTTGGACCCAACTTCCACGATCATCCACCGGCTGGGCCACCCCAAGCCGCCTGACTGGACCCTGTTCCACTTTCTCAATGGGCCCTCTGCGAATGGGGATGTGCATCCTGTCCACCGCTACGTCCACACCAATGTGGGCCCACAGGTATAGGGGGTCCACTAAATCCCCCCTCCCAACAACTAGAAAACTCTCTAGCATTATTTCTTTTAACTTTCGTTTATATATCCTATGTTTGTAACAACAATAAAACATTTAAGACATACAATCGGGAGGGGGTTATCTGATGATTCCTCACTGTCAGGAGGTAAAACAGCTTATCTTCCCTCACAGCATCCTTATTTATATTTCTCGCCCAAACTTGCAGCTGCCTCATGTTGCCTCCCTGACCAGAGAAATCGCCACTCAGCTCTCCCTTGCACAGCAACACCTCCTTAACCAATGCCAAGCCACCCTGGCCTTTTCTACCTTCAACCCTTTTATCATACCCCCCCTTCAGTGATATGTGGGTACACTCCTACTTAACTACTTTCATGTGGTCTTGGTGCTGTGACCTGCTGGCAACAGGAGGGCTGAGGGCTCCGCCGTGATGTGAGGAGAGTCGGGACAGGGAACAGGGGGAACAGATTACCTTGATCTCTCTCTTGATGGTGCAGTTTCCATAACTGCATATATGTGCTCTTAACAACAGATCCCTGTCTAAGTGGTGGGTTTCCCCTCCCTTCCCCATCCCAGTGTGGGAAGAAAAGGGAGAGACTTTCTTTGCTTGTCTGTCTTCTTCTTCTCCAGATCTCAACTGACTAACCCACCTAACTAATTTAGGAGGCATGTCCAAATCTGAACATCCTTGGGGAGTGTCTCTAACTCTGACTCATTACAAGCCAGAGCCGGATACAGATTGGCCCACACACAGCAGGGGGTGTTCCAACCAATATCCACCCCTTAGATTGACATCCTCAGAGTTGCTAAGCCCGCCCTTGAATACTGACACATTATTCAAGGCTGGAATACACACACAGGCCTAATAATGGATTTAACCTTTCCACTGTCTGCACTAACAGGACTGACAGAGGAAAGGCCCTGAAACAGAAGTAACTGCCGGGAGGCTATGTTACAATCTCCCCCTGGTAGAATCCAATGTCTTCACTTGGACTACAGTAGGTATAATACTACCTTACTGTGCAACACCTGGAAATTTAACACACCTGAAATGCAACAACTTGGTACACTTCAGCGTAACATGAATGAAATGACCAATGCATATACACAGATACATTGCATAACAGTGTAAAACAGAGCAATAGGTAGAACAGTACCAGTTCTTCCACAGGAGTAGAGCTACCTAAGTAGTAATTGGCTGGATCAGGCTTCCTGACCATCCTGCCCTGACTGTCAGGCACTCTTATAGAATAACATCTCGTGTGTCCAGATGCAGACACACATTCCACCCTGTCCATGTAAATACTACGCCCCACCTTCCATTCCCTGAGCAACCTCTCTATTTCTGCTTGTTCTGCAGCCTTGTGCTGACCCTCCTCCCCTTGTGGTGTTACCCTTACCATAGGTGTGACAGGCATGACAGGTATACTAAAACCATCACTTGTAGGGACAGCAGGCAGTACAGGTGACAAAGCCCTAGGGGTCATAGTGTGAGCACTAGGGGGAACAGCATCAGGGAATACCTGGACAGGGCATGGAGGAACTGGCACATTATTGTCCTGTGAATGGGAGACTAAGGAGACCTCCCGAAGCGGAACTATAAGTGTCCACAGTCCCGTAAGGCTCTGTAGGCCAGAGCCTCTGGCAGCACTCAATTCAGCCGCAACGGTGGCTGCAGCATCATGGGAGCTCCCTTCTTCTTTTATCCCCCGACAGGGCAGGGAAAAATAGTCCGAAGATTTAGTACTCACCAGGGAGGTAGCAGTAGATGTCACACCCATCCGGCCAGACGGTTTTGCGGCCTTCCCTTCTCCCGGTGATGGAGCAGCAACAAGTGCACTGGGGCTGGCATCCCGAGTAGTGCCGGCCGGCACTCCCGGAAGAACTTCTCCCAGCAGCCCCAGCACGTCATAGTGGCGTTCCGCCTCTCTCACATACGCGATAGCGCGGGCACGGCCTCGCACATCTCTTGGTGGTGGAGCGGTAAGTGACATCACATCATGGACATCAGGATTTGTGCCAGCCTCAGGGACAGGCACCGATAGGATAAGCGCCAACTCGGGAGCGTTGAAGGCCCCGACCGGTACCTCAGGGGTTGTAGTACCCGCGCTGGCAGCCTGGATCTGTCGGAAAGGTACCAGCAACGATTACTGGAACCGGCAACTCCGCAGCATACTCGGGTACGGTGGAGGTAATGGCAGGGACCTCAAAGATGTCATCAGCCTCCGCAGGATCTCCTCTCATGGAGCAGCTCACCGGATCAGCATCAGAAGATGGAGAATGGGACCACGGAGCGGCACCTCTTCCAGGTGGTTCTTGGTCACTGGCAGGTGTAGCCCTCTGTCCCCCACCCCCCCAAGTGAGATTGGGGTGGGTATGTGTATCTGACTACTTCTCAGTGTGGTGCGGTACCTGTTTGGCAACCAGGAGAGCTGAGCTTCCGCCACAGGGAACCTGGGGTATGTACTTACACTCGGTGCAGCACCTCCACTGATGAGGGATCCCAACGGGGTAGGAGTGTGCCCTCACCAGAACCCAAATACAGTAAATACACACCGTGTGAATAAACAGTATTTACTGAGTATGAACTGTAACTTCAATAACACTCTCTTTGCATAACATCAAAACAATATATGAATAACAGTGCATCACCTTAAATGCATACAATCCCCTCACCCACTTGTCCATCATCACATTCCCCTCAGTCTCTTGAGTATCCACAAGAATAAAGAAAGTGTGAGTGTGAGGGATAGCGCTTCCCTGTGTTGGGGCCCGGTGGTGCACTTAATGTATACTACCTCCCTGACCAGTCCTGGTCAGGAAAATCCTTGGAACTCAGCAACACCGCACAGTGATCCCACGGCGTTCTGCGCTGCTCTCTGCAGGAATGGATGCACACTCTGACTTCACAGGAAAGGAATCTCCAGCCGGAATGATCCTTTAACACAGTCTCTGAACACGCTGTACTGACAGTCAGGTACTGTCAGACAGCAATCCTCTTGCTCTCTAATTATGGTGAAGGAGTCCCTGTCCTAAGGCCGACCCTATACGATACAGCTTCCTCTGGTGTCACAGGGGACTAATTGGGCTCTGGGGTATCCCTCTACCCTAGTCCCTGCATGCAGAAGAACTCTCACTTACACAGCCAAATAACTGCTGCAGCTGCACTACAAAGCCACACTGTATCTTCTAGTCAGAGCACACAGCACGGCAGCTGTGTCACTGACTAGACTTTCACACACCTAAGGGCAGGGTCCCTACCTAAGGGGCCTTCCCTAAGAACTTACCCACTAACCTAGTGGGGAGTGGGACCTACCTGGGGCCTGGGGGTAACCTGGCCTAGTGTAAGAGCCTTGCTCCTTACACACTTCCTCCCCCTTCCTGCTCCCAGCTCCAACTGACAAACATGGTCCCCGCAACATTGTAGCCTTCCTCCACAGGAGAAGCTGCAAAACCCTATTTGCTGGCTGGCTGCACGTGATGTAGGTGAAAGGGCAATCCCCAGAGGCTGCTGGGAATTGTAGTTCACTCAGGACCTCTGTAGCATTGGGACCGCGTGCGCTATCTTTACTGCGCACGCGCGATCCTGTAATGGCTACCCCGGTGGTTCTACGCATGTGCGACCTCACGCCAACCTTAACATTGCCGCCTGCACTCCTGGCACTGTACAGTGCGTGCGCGACTACACTGCGCAACCGCGAGCTCCTACAAGATGGCGGCGCCCTGCAGCTGATGTCGCCGGCAGTCCCCGGTGATTCGAACGCCCCCGCAGCTCCCCGACATACAACGGGGGTCCTCGTTCTCCTGCAGTGGTAAGGGGGGCCAGGGGGAAGCCTGCTACACAGGTAAGATAGCACCAGAGGGTGGCAGAGAGTACGGCTGAAAATAGGGCACTTTACACGTAGCACACTGCGCTGATGCCTGCAGTTCTTCTCCCATAGCCCCACATATGGCACATACCCCCAGCGTCTGGTAGCTCCCATTATCATGAGTGATCACAGCTACTCCGCCAAGCAAGCGGTAATCCCAGTCCAGATCCTCAATACTTATTAGCATGGTGAAGTAATGGAGGCAGCCTTCAGACAACTACTGATGTTGAAGTACAAAACGTGTCTGGCTCCTCAATTCCTGTGTGCTCCTGCAGGGCATACCCAGCTCCTCCCCCTGGTGGATAGTATTGTCCAATCCGGAGCAAGCAAGGGGGAGGGGTTTCAGCAGTTCGTGCTGTTTCTGCAAACTGTAAGTCCAGCAAAAGCTTGCAAGTTGATGCAACTTTTGCAAAAGAGCACATGGCATCCCTGGTAGTGGCGGGAACCACCATTTTGAGGTAGATAAGAGTCCATGCGGCCCCAGTTCTCTGGAACCACCATTTTAAATGCACAAAAAAAAGTCCAGCACCACGCGGTCTCCTTGAGAGCAAAACCACCATCTTGTGAGGACTTGTGAGCACAGGCGTGGCCCCCTTTCTTCAGTAAAGGGCCACACAAATAAAACACAATTCTTTCTGTTGAGTACCACACACCCTGGTATAGCTTCAGGGAACGCCTCACGAACCTTTACTGCAATAGTTCTGTTATTGCTGGGTGCACAGGGGTCTCCGATCTCAACTCAGAGTTCCTGTCCCCTTGCTGCTATCTTCGTTGGGGGATACAGAAGGGTACCCACGCCTCCCTGGTGTAGCCTCAGGTAGATGCCGCTCCAACTGCAGTGCCAGGATGGGCCTGCAGGCTCCCTGGTGTAGCCTCAGGAACCTGTTATTTCCCATCCTTTTCTGGGGTATACCGATAGGCAGGGTAACCACGCTTCCTTGGTGTAGCCTCAAGCAAGTGTCGCCCCAAATCCTATTTAGCGGAGTGTATGTGGGTATCCACGCTCCCTGGCACATAGCCACCAGGGGGTCGCCCCAACATAGAAAGTCCTCTTTAGGGTAACCCCCTCCATGGGGAAGCTTCAGGGAGAGATTCCCTCTCTGGAGCCTGTCTGCTGCTGCAAAGTCCCAAACACTGCTGCATGGTTCACTGTCTCTGAAAACCTGTCCCATTGGTTAAACCTGTCGTGTCCTGGGGAGCAGTTAATCTCAGCAGTGCCTCCAAATGTAACCCTTTTATCATACCCCCCCCTAAGTGAGATGGGGGTACACTCCTTCTTGGCTACTTTCACGTGGTCTTGGTGCTGTGACCTGCTGGCAACAGGAGGGCTGAGGGCTCCGCGGTGGTGTGGGGAGAGCCAGGACAGGGAACAGGGGGAACAGATTACCTTGATCTCTCTCTTGATGGTGCAGTGCCTCCAGCCAGCGAGGATCCCCTGTAAATCTTCAGGGGATGGACCCCCACTGACACTCCTTCATAACAGAGACAGGAACTCACACAGCAATGTATTTTCTGTATTTATTCGGTGACAGCTCCAGTTATAGAGAATAGACCGTCATATATTTCCATAACTGCATATATGTGCTCTTAAGAACAGATCACTGTCTGTGTGGTTTTCCCCTCCCTTCCCCATCCCAGTGTGGGAAGAGAAGGGAGAGACTTTCTTTGCCTGTCTGTCTTCTTCTTCTCCAGATCTCAACTGACTAATCCATCTAACTAATTTAGGAGGCATGTCCCAATTTGAACATCCTTGGGGAGTGTCTCTAACTCTGACTCATTACAAGCCAGAGCCGGATACAGATTGGCCCACACACAGCAGGGGGTGTTCCAACCAATATCCACCCCTTAGATTGACATCCTCAGAGTTGCTAAGCCCGCCCTTGAATATTGACACATTATTCAAGGCTGGAATACACACACAGGCCTAATAATGGATTTAACCTTTCCACTGCCTGCACTAACAGGACTGACAGAGGAAATGCCCAGAAACATGGCCGACAATTATTTTTAGTTCACATGTCATTTTGGTGTAGTGCCAAAGGGTCTCTGATTTAGCTTTAACACTTTTGTTGCCCGAGGATCCTATCACACATTAGATGGAAACTGAATATCTGAAATGCACTAAGATGAGTGAGAGCAACATGTCAATTTCATGTTTGGTTTGTTTTATTTCATTTCCTTTTTTTGAAGAAAAACGGCTATAATTGAGTCCCTATTAGTTGTACACTAATTATGGCACTATTCACGTGGCTACTTTTGATCTGGGTTACTTTGCAAATCGCAGCCTGGGGACTCATTCCTGAAAAAAAGGCCTTGTGAATAATTTATAAAAGAATAAAATACACACTTCTTCCTATAGCACTGACAGCGTATGAAGTGATATGCAAAACATGCATGGACAGAGAACCATATATAGGTGGTGCTCAGCAGGAGTAACAGCATCTTCCATTGCTAGGATGAGGCTTCCCGTTGGTTAACGCCTAGCTGTGCCCTGATTATAATCATATTAAATAAAGCATGAGGTAGATTTAAATATTTAATGAGTGCAATTTGTCTCTTCGTATTTTGGTTTTGAGCTTGTGGAGACTAAGCCATAGGTCAGGATGCCAGTGGGAAGATGGTGGGAAGGAAAACGTTGTATTATGGCATGAAGAACTAGAGGCGTGCTGCTTCTTTAAGGAGAGGGACTTGTCTGCTTGAAGAATGGAGGACTGGTGAGAAACAGAGCGGAAGGAGCCAGGGCTGACAACAAGGAATTCTGGGTAGCTGTGCCCGAAGCTCAGCACAGACTATCCTCGCCATTCCCTGGATGTCCCCATGGCAACCTCTGCCGAGAAAGATCATCTGTGACCCCTCTTCCCCCTCCCTTTCTCTTCCCATTCCCCCCTTCTGCCAGTTGTGGCAGATTCTAGGTCACAGATGGCCATGCCAGTTCAACTGGCTATTGCGCAGTGTGATGGGAGATACAAGAAATAGGGGCTTCTTTAACCTTTTCAGCGCCAGACTGGGAAGCAACTTGTTGCAAAGCAGTGCATTGAAGGCCAGACTACCATGCATTGGCTGTAAGACAGTTATGCTGTCACACTGTAAAGTCATTTGCATGTTTTTTTTCCGTTGTTTTGGGGAAATAGACACCTTTTTTTTAGGCATCAACAAGATACTCTGTATAGTGATTATGAAATTATTAGGCATGTGGGCTGGAATAATAACTGGGAGGAAATTCATGTTTTTCTTCCTACTACATTTCTTTAAACGGAAATATTTATTGTAGTTTACATAATAATATTTTTTTCTTTGCTTTCTTGTACCATATTCATTCAAAAAAATCCCTACCTTTTGGTTTCCTTATGTGTGTGTCTGTGTGTCAGACCATAAATTATATAGGTCCAATGATGCTCACACTGAGTCTATTAAAATATTACACTTTATTAAGACCAAATGTCTACACAATATTTTATATTCGATTAAAGTTAAAAATGGTTCCCTTGCCTGGTATTGTATTTGTATATACTAGTGCTCGAAGTCTCAGCAGCTCAAGTACATGACACTGATAGATCTTTTATTGGGGGGTCAAAGGGTGGTAGTAAGTTCACCCTAGAGGATAATTGCCCAGTGGTGTTATTATTAATGCTGTATATATACACCGGATAGTAGTTTTATTTCCAGTGGGTTGGATACTGCTAAATAGAGATGTCCTGTTGAAAGACAAGACCAGTAGTCTCAAATGATACAATCAATCAGACTTCGAGCACTAGTATATACAAACACAATAACAAGCAAGGGAACCATTTTTAACTTTAATCGAATATAAAATATTGTGTTGACATTTGGTCTTAATAAAGTGTAATATTTAAACAGACTCAGTGTGAGCATCATTGGACCTATATAATTTATGGTCTGTTATGCGCCAATAATAGGGATTTCTACTAGTGGCAAGTACTCTCTAGTTACAAACCGCTATTCTCTGACATTCCGTCTATCTCCCTGGTAGCACACAACCTCCATACGACCCCCTTAGTATAAGTGTTTGTTGCAAGGTACCCCAACCCATTTCATGTCTGTGTGTCAGTTATCATGTGTTAAATCAGACATGGCAAGTGTCCCATCTCATCGCATGTTCTTCTGTTTCTCTATATGGCCTTGTGACCTGTGACACTGGTGACCAAGATAGCACAATCATACATATAACTTAATTACAATATACAATGTAACAGCGTATATACATACCATCTGAATGTCACAATATATGACATGTAATATAGACAGGCTTGGGGCCATCTGTCCCAGAGAACAGCACGGTTTCCTGAAAGGGACCAGGGACCTAGAGACCAGGAACCAGAACGTTGTATGTGAGCTTCAAAAGCTCCTTTGGCTCATATAAAATATGCAAGAACTCAGCAGGGAGCTGGCACTGGAGAATAGGATACATGATCTATACTATATTAAGGGGCATTTCCTCCAAGGATCAAAGTGAACCAAGGGCAGTGGTATGTTCAATAAGTGGTTGATTGCCATTAAAACCAGATACACAATTAGGTAACAAAAGGTCATGCTGTGAAGCTGGAAGGTGGCAGGCTAGGGGGACATGTGAGGATGGAAGTACTTATTCCTAGAAAGGATGGTGAATTTATGGAAGAGTCTCACAACAGGGGTGGTAAGGGCTAATATTTAGGGAATTAAAAAATGCTGGGGGTTGATATAAGGCTATCCTAAAAAACAAAACAAAAAAAACATAGCAGCATATGTCACATAAACCCTCCACTGTACTATGGGCTGCTAAGATAAAATAGCCAGGAGCGCATTTGAATGTCTTTCACAAATCCATAAACCTACTTCATTCTCCCCATTGTATTGTATGTCTTTATTTATATTGCGCCATAAATGTACATAGCGCTTCACAGTAGTAATACATATCATATAAATAACAAATAATATAAATAACAGATCATGGGAATAAGTGCTTCAGACATACTGTAAAAGTAACATTAAGGAAGGAGTCCCTGCTCCGAGGAGCTTACAATCTAATTGGTAGGTAGGGAGAACGTACAGAGACAGTAGGAGGGAATACCATTTTCACATCAGGGTGGTTAAGCGGCTGACAAAGATCTTAGGTAGTGACGTGTAAATAAATCACCAGTGGGTATCTCACTTTAATCTTCTATGTTTTGGGGATTCCCTAGAACAGTTACCTTCTGCATTAAAGCAGCTGTACAAGCTGCTGGGTTTAAAAAAAAAAAAAATGCATCCCCCCTTTAATATGTGCATCAATACAATCCACACAGTAAGTAATTAGCTAAGTTGCCGATCGATGCGTTCTCCTGTGATCGATCGGCGAAGATTCGGCTCGGGGGTTCTCTAAATGGCTGTCAGTGCAGCAGAAGAGGACCAAAGATGCAAAGTTCTGTATGCAAGATTATATGACCTGGCAGTCACTAGATACAATTGGTGCACTGCTAGAGAGGGCAGGGCTCAAAAAGGGGTGTGCCAGAGCAGAAGAGGAACGGGATGTGACTTTGTAAATGGTTGCTATTGAAACAAAAAATGCTTGTTACATTATAACACATTCAAAATTTCATTTAGAGGGGTTTTTTAAATGCTAATAGTATTTTCTCATAGTACAGAACTGATTTATTAAAAAAAAACAAAAAAAAAATGTAGGATATTGCTTGGTCCGCAACTTTAAAATGTATGCAGCTTGTGCCAAGAAATATGCAGAATCAGTGGACCCGCTCTAAGACAGGCACTATTTTTTCCTTTTTGACTCATACCGACCCACCATAAGCTGAGTTCAGTTACCTTTGAGTGGGTCCACTGATTCTGCATCTTGCTTGACTTAGGAAGTTGCTTCGGGCAGCAAGCAAAAAAATCCTGGGAATTCAGGTAATAAGCATGCAATACATTGAATAGGAAGCTAGGAGTGACATGCTCACCAGGTGCTCATTTGCATATACTACCCAGAATCCTCTTCTGCATCTTTACCACTGTATGAAATGATAATGTAGAGAATGGAGCATGTTTGTGGACCTGTGGAACACATGCAAATGCAAACAATAATGAAGTTAACCTTAAAATTAGACTCTCAAGTAACCTCAATTACAATAATAAAAATAATAGAATGCATAAACAGATTACACATTATATTTGCTTCTGTGTTTTTCCTAGGACTAAACATCTTTGTTATATTAAAGCTATAACCGTTTTACCACTGATTCCCAATGCACATCATCCCGACTAGATCACTTTCTAAAACCAGACCCTCACAGTGATTGTGTGGGGCCCCGGTGCTGATCTTCCATTGTCTGGGGATCTCACAATCCCTCATTTATCCCACCCAACACACGCATGGGTACATTATCTTTGCTAAACTTTTGCATATGCCGGGAGTTTGTCCAACCGGCGACTTTCCCATTGTATGTTTTGTTTGACATACAATGGCAGCATCATTTGTTAAAAGTGATTTATGGAAAGAAAAATAATGACCAAATATGCATTCCGTTAATACCATATGAACTGAAATATGTATTGCTTTGCATTGTGTATTGAAAGCACAATCCTGCTTATTCAGGGAGTTGCTTTTTGAAAAATATTGCATCCAGGCAGCAAAGCATAAAATTAAATTGCTACCATGATACACCTAAGGCCTCGGCCAGGCAGGGAATGGGCGCGCTGGTGCTCCTGCGCTGCGCCCTGCTCGGCCTAGGCACACGGCCACGACATCACGAAGCTGGTCCGCCCTCATTGGGCGAACCGCTCACGTGACGCGCTTGCGAGCAGCAAATTCAAATTTGCTTGCTCGGCAAGCAGCTAAGCGCCGAGCAGGCGCGCCCGCCCGCTCACGCTGGCCGCACACATTGTCACAATGTGTCTCGTCGTGGCGAGCGTGAGCGCGCCCGCCTGCTCAGCGCCACCCTGGACGAGGCCTAAGGAGTTTGGGGTGGAGTCCATAGGTAACGTGTCTTTTCTGTGCTGTGCGGGAGTTGGCACAAAGAAACGTTACTTGAAATTCTTTAAACGTTTAACTAAGTTTGAAGGGCAATATATTGCAGTCCCCCTGGCATGGAAGAAATTAGCCAATAAGTATCATATTTAAAAAGAAGCTTGGAGTCCTTTATAGTTACATGTAAAATAAATCCTGAGTACGTAGGCAGAACTGACCCTTTACCCTTATAAATTAACATTAGATAATTAGGGGAAAGGGGAAACGTGTCCCCTGTGGGACCAGATCTATTGTACATGTAGTACGTGTACATATAGTAAAGCTTGCTTGGTAGTGAAGGGGTTAAATGGACAATACAATGCAATTAACTTCCCTAGAAAAACTCAATCAGGTGAACGTTTAACTTATTCGTTTCCTGTTAATATTGAATAAAACATCTTTTTATTTTCACTGACTCCTGTCTACTTTTAATCTTAGATCATAATCCTCTATCTGCTAAGTTTGCAAAAAAAACAAGACTATACCACGTGTAATATAATTATTTTCTGAATTCCCAGTAACTTTAGCGGGACATATCTGAGCCATATAAATTAGGTCGGTCTATCTTTATCAATCCCCTTTTAAATACATAGAAGTATGATCCCTCTTTCGCAGGAATGTACAGGCATACCCCGCATTAACGTACGCAATGGGACCGGGGCATGTATGTAAAGTGAAAATGTACTTAAAGTGAAGCACCACCTTTTCCCCACTTATCGATGCATGTACTGTACTGCAATCGTCATATAGGTGCATAACTGATGTAAATAAGACATGTGTAACAGGCTCTATAGTCTCCCCGCTTGCGTACAGCTTCGGTACTGGGTATTGCTGTTCAGGACGTGCTGACAGGCGCATGCGTGAGCTGCCATTTGCCTATTGAGCGATGTGTACTTACTCGCGAGTGTACTTAAAGTGAGTGTCCTTAAAGCGGGGTATGCCTGTACATCAGAAGATCAAATAAATCTGATTGGTCAACTCCTACTTTTAAAGTCCTAATTAGCAGTACTAGAACTACATATTTTGCTGAGCATTCAATGTGTGGTTGAAATGCTACACAGTAACAATTCCAATGACAAACTAGATGAGGCTGCTCAATGTTTCATTGCCACCACATTCCCGTCTGTTTTTTATTTATTTTAACCCTGAAAAGAGTGAACACAATGGAGCCAATTCCATATGCTGTGAGTGAGCCCATATTCCTGTTGTCAGAGAAGCTGCCAGCACCATTGAGTTTAACAATGCTGGTGAGCCCAAGTCCTGAGCCCCTGAAAACCTCTTGGCGTGTCTGCTATATGAAACTGCCCCATTATAGGGCTGACCCTTAAAGCAGAAATCCCTCCTCTAAACTTTTTTTTAACTTTTTACCTTATCTGGGGACCCCTTGGTTTCCAAGATATTATTAGGTTGTTTTTGTTGTTGTTGACACATATAAAAAATATGGACGGCGCACTGCAAACATAATCATGGGGTCACCAGTAGAAATCTGCGACCTCACCTCCCAGATGATGTTGTCGCTTTTCTGTTAGCTGCGGGAGTGATCCCTGACCTGCGGCCATTTTGAATTTTCCAGTTTCTTCGATAGAACCCATGACTCGCCGCTTCTGAAAAGGGGGATCGCCGGATGCCAGGGGCCATCGATCAGTCGGGATTGTGCCTTTAATTGTGAAGTGCAGGTGTCAAACAATTCTAACTCTGAGCAAACCTGATCCTTCCCCTTTACCTCTGGTACCAAAAACAGATTGTAAGATTGCAACCCCTTGGAGACACCTCACTAACCCCCTGTTAGAAATGATTAGTCCAAGAGATCTCTTCTTGCCCTTTCCAAGGCTATTTTTATTTTCAAATCTGAGTCCCCATTCAGGAAATATATGCATTTTAAATATGAAGTGGCTGGGAGGTTAAAATTGAGCTCTCCCCAGGGCCTTCTGCAGTCTATAAGTTACCATGGTAACATCAGAAGCTAGGGATAAAAAGAATCATGCGTTGTAATACTACATAAAAAAAACATTTTTACAAAAAAAGCAGGACATGTTCAGGGGGCAAGATAGTAACATTATATGAGTTAAGCTCATACAGGCTTCTGGGGGAGATTGCTGTTTTAAGTAAGCCGGATTTCCCATTAGGCCGGGCATAGGGCGGCCAAAATGTTTGCCCCATATACATTTGCGGCGCTTTCAGGCCTGATGGGAAAGCCCTTACATGTGGTGGCCGCGTCCTTGATGCCGCCCTCCTTCTCCATTCGAATCCCAGGGTCAAATTACGCCGCGGACGCCACTAACGTGACGTCACATGGGGTCTCGTTGCCATAGCAACGAGACGCAGCGACGTCATGATGTCGCGTTACCATGGAAACGCGGCGCCGTGCGCCGTGACATTGGTGACGTCCACGGCATCATTTGGCGCTGGGTTTCAAATGGAGAAGGAGGGCGGCAGCAAGGAAGCGCCCACCACATGTAAGTGCCTAGGGGCATTTCTGGGTTGAAAGGGTTGCCTACTGTAGGTTATGGATCCAGAACGGTGTTGTAGAACCCAGAAGTGCGGGAACCCTTCCTAGAGACGGCGCTATCGTGAGGGAGGAGCAGGCGGTGAGAGCACTATCTTCTGACCAATACACACCTTCACGTTGTCACGTATGCCTTTTTCATTTTGACACATTGTGAGTGGTGAATTTTATTACCGATAACATTGATATCCTCTGGTTTTCCTTGGAAAGGTCCTCTCGTACCAGACTACCAGCGAGGGTTTTTGCCACTGTATTGGGATATGCTTTATTTCTTTGGAGAATTTGTGAGTATAACACCTACCAGCATCCACATCACCTGCCTTAGATTCTTCTGGCATATTGCGCTGTATAATCTGTTTTTCCAATTCTCAGTTATTCCATCTGCACTCTCCGAGTGTTGAACGAAAAAGACATCTGTGAAGAATTGGGGGAACAGTTCATACCAAGGATTTGAGCAGCAATCAACGGTTGATCTATTTATCTTCTCTACCATACTGTATATCACTCATTGTTTGATGTATTTGTGTGCACTGGTGCATTTATAGGACTGCATGATTCACACTTGTCACTTTGGGGTATTCACCTTATATTCACGTATTTCATACACAAGCTACAGGTCCTCTTATATATAATAATTTAAGGGCCTCGTTTTTATATTTTGGGGTTCAGAGCACCATTTGTAACTCAGATTTGCCCTTCCAAAATTAGATTGTAAGCTCTATGGTACAGCCTGCAAAATTATATGTAGAGCGTTGCGTACATTGTCAGCGATATATATATATATATATATATATATATATATATATATATATATATATATAAAAGCAAAAAATAAATCTTATTGTTACAACACAAAGATGCAGTCCCTATGAGTGAATTCTGGAAACTATACAGGACGACTTCATCTGTTTATTTGCATTCCTATAACCAGAATCTTGTGCATCTACATTATATCAAACCCTGTGTCATGTTCACATAACTGGGTTTAAACAGGCTTTATGTATTATATGAACAACTACAGGAGACATTAGTCTGCATCCGGTGGATGGTTTTTGTCACATCTGTAACCCCCTAACCTTTATTGTGCCTGTTTATTACATAGCATTTCCATCGCACGCAGACATATGTCCAACATACTCTCTGTTTCTCTTTATAACTGCTTGTGCTTTATGCTGCACAGTAATGCATGTATACATTAGGAGGCTGGATATTAGGCAACTTCAACATTAAAATGCCACGCAAAGCTGAACTGGAACCTGGGTTCATTTTTCCTAGTAGACTTGATGTTTCTGAATGAATCTCTATCATTCTTTATCTTTTCTTCAACTCAGAATAAACAACATGACATTTTGGGGGTTATTATCCTGTCCGCAAAACCAGTGAAAAAACAGTACCAGATTTATCAACTGCTTCAAGGGTGCTGTTTTTTTGCCTCAGTCTTGCAGCTTTCAGATATCCTCCCGTTAGGTACCTTAGTATTTATTTGTCTTTGATGACTAGTGTATTATTTCAACAACTTAGTAAAAACTCCTGAATACATACAGTATGTGTGTGTGTGTGTGTGTGTATATATATATATATATATATATATATAATATATATATATATATATATATACAAAACGAAAGGGGACAGCGCGGGCTCCATAGTGTAAATAGTATACAGTTTCTTTTCACAGTGCTAAAATCAGTTCTCTCACAAAATCTCAGTAGAAAAAACACCTTGGACAGAAGCTCTAGTATCCTGTAGTTCGTCTGCCGATTTGGAGCTTGCAGCTTGCGGTTTGAAAACATGCTCAGTTCTTCGGCATATTTTATAATTAAGGTTTATTATCATTGTGTTTTGGCTTCCCTTCCTCCCCCTTTTTTTTCCTAATTGAGTCCATATCCTTTCCCATCCCTTTATTCCTTGTCTTATTTGGTGTCTGTTTGTATGTTTTTTGTGGTTTGTCCTATTGGCACATTCATTTAGTGCTTACTCCTCACAGTTATTGACTGTCCATATTTGTTCTGGCGCTGTAGTTTTTTCTGTTTTGTTTTATATATATATATATATATATATATATATATATATATATATATATATATATATATATATATATATATAATTGTGGCGAATACCTAGTCTAGTCTCAAACCAGCTTAGCCAGCACAACCAACCTCACACTGATGATACCCATCAAGGTTGAAACATGTCTGTGAGTGGATTTACTGGCTTTGCATCTCATCCCAGCCTCTGTCTAAAAGCTGTGTTTAAAACAGTATGCATTGGCTTGAGGATTTGCTTGTGTAATACGAGCTTGAGACAAAAGGTGGCATTGTGTGCTCATTTGCATGTCATTTCCCAGAATTCCTTGCTGCAGTAGAAACGCTGTGTGCTGGGTGATAATGGGGAAAGACAGGGTTGCAGACCTGTCTAAGACATGCAAATGACCATACAGTAATATTTATAGTTGCTATATATATATATATAAGACATGCAAATGAGCATACAGTAATATTTACAGTTGCTATATGCTTTACTGTGGAGGGTTTTTGTCACTTTTGTTACCCACCATAACCTTAATAATTGTGGTGAATACCTAGTCTAGTCTCAAACCAGCTTAGCCAGCACAACCAACCTCACACTGATGATACCCATCAAGGTTGAAACATGTCTGTTAGTGGGTTTACTGGCTTTGCATCTCATCCCAGCCTCTGTCTAAAAGCTGTGTTTAAAACAGTATGCATTGGCTTGAGGATTTGCTTGTGTAATACGAGCTTGAGACAAAAGGTGGCACTGTGTGCTCATTTGCATGTCATTTCCCAGAATCCCTTGCTGCAGTGGAAACGCTGTGTGCTGGGTGATAATGGGGAAAGACAGGGTTGCAGACCTGTCTAAGACATGCAAATGAGCACACAGTAATATTTACAGTTGCTATATATATATATATATATATATTGGCACTACACACTACATTGGAACGTCTCTGTTCTTTACAACTTCCCCACTCCCCACTGCACCATTATTTATACACCTCTCTACCTACAACTTTTTTACCCCTCAATAAAAAAACACCCACACAAATCCTCCATTCACACCCTCTATCTACTCCTTCCTGCTGCTGGGGATCTTCCCCTAAGCCTGAACCCAGGCATACACACCTGATCTCACCCATGCGTCCCTGTCATCTCTTTCCCTGTAACTGGTGTTAACCTTCTATATTAATACTGACTAGGCTTAAAACTCACCCACAAATCAAGCATCCCAATAGCCTGCACTCATGGCTACGGTCCCACACCCACAGTCACTCTACCACCCATTGTAGCCAAGCACTGCCATCTACAGCACTTATTCCCTCACCTGCTGTCTCTGTAAGTTTCCCCTCAAACCACTTAGATTGTAAGCTCTTCGGGGCAGGAATTTCCATTCCTATTGTCTGATTTTTCTGCACTTATTGTATTATTATAATTCCCCGTACTGTATTCTTTGAGTACACTTTTGGCGCTATATGAATAAAGACATACAATACAATATATATATATATGCTTAATATGAATGCAAGCTTTCACGACCACTAAGGTAGATTTTGTACAAATAAAGCTGCAATGGCACGTATCATATTTATACAAGCCTCACTTCCTAATAAGTCTGCATGTACAGATGTTAATTAGTATGATAAAACAAGTAACATAGTAATGCAAACAAAACAGAAGAGAATGTAAATGGATTGGAAATGAGAGTTAGGGTATAATGTCTGAGCACATGGTTAGTGTAACGAAGCAATGCAAAAAAATACACGCAAACGGGTCAGGAGATAGAAGTGTGAGGTGCAGCGTGCAGGGTGTCTGTATATTGGGATACCTCATTACAAAGGTATAATATATTTATATATCATAATGAGACATAAATCTTTTACCCAAACGGCCCAGTATTCACTGGACCAAAAGCTTAGATGAGTTTATATTCTCATGCTTTCTATCTGATTCCTCTGTGTTCTGAGGTTCCACTAGTCTAGACTCTCCGCCAGCGTTCAGACATTTAAAGACTCTCTGAAAAGCCACCTTTTCAAGGTAGCCTATCTGGCATACCACTAACATCCAACACCCCTCCAACCCCATTGGGACCAGCTGCGTAGCTGGCCTAGTCTCCACACTATCCCACACCCACTCTCAAACCTTAATGGGATCAGCTGTGTGGATGGATGATACTCCACCCCTGAGGCACACTCAATCCCACAAAGACAAGCCACTTCACCTTTACATTGTTCCTCATTCCCTCTGCATGTTTGTCCTTACATTGTTTATGTGATTTACAACTCTCTGTTCCCACATTGTATCGCACTGTAAAATATGTTGGTGCTTTACAAATAAACTATAATAATAATAATGATTGCTACTTTCATACCCTTGATATAATGATTGGGCTATAGAAGTGCCCCCCACATGTGTATCAGTTTTTTCATGATTAATGGCATGGCAATGCATGTTCATTCTTTTTCTTATTGTTTGCTCTGTTTCCCCTATATAGAATCCCCCATTGGAGCAATTTGTGCACATTATCAAGTATACAACATTAGATGAAGCAGAGGTGAAGGATTCCTGCATTGTATACTCCTGATTGTGTGTGTGGTATAGATATCCTGTCTGTAATTAGAATGTGTGCACAGATCGCACATCTTTTGGGTTGACAGGGAACTGTGCCACGCTATGTGGGCGTGAAAAGGAGCTCCTCATGGTTAAGTTGTTTCCAAAAGTAGGGGTGGGCCTGGAAATATTTATTTTAATCTGTTATCTTTATGGAGGGTTGGTTGTAGATCTTCAGCGCATTAGTTCCAGTTGGGGATTGTAGGTGACAATGTATGGTACCCGGTTTTCTTCCTGTTTTCGTAGGTGCTTCTGTCTGGTTCTGCTGGTGGTTCTGTGAATTTGGTTCTGTGTAATTGTTGGGTTGTAACCTTGATTTATGAAGTTCATCCTCAGTGTATCAAGTTGCTGTTCTCTGTATGTAGTATCTGAGCAAATGTGGTTGTAATGTATGGCTTGGCTAAAAATGATAGAGTATTTTTTGTGTCTGAATTTGAAGCTGTGATACCATAACTACGTAGGTCGGTCCATGGATCTGTGGTGTAGTGATGTCTGTATTTTCTTGACCTTTATGTAGATTTAGGTGTCAAGGAAATGAATCTGTGTGGGAATGGCTCAGTTTTGGATTAATAGTTGGATGGAATTCATTAAATGAGATGAGATGACATTTCATGAGATGGCAATCTAAATAATATATATATCGGTAATAAGCCAGGGGTTTGGGGCTGCCGGTGGACAATAACTTATTCTCTAACCTTGTAATGAACAGATTTGCATATTGGGGGCCATCCTTGTACCCGTAGCTGTCCCCATATTTTGTATGTAGGCGGATATCTTCACCAAATGAGAAGCAATTGTGTAAGTATGAATTTGATTATTTGTATAACAGTCTCTGTGGGTAGTGGAGGTGTGGAATATGGTCAACGCATTTTGTGAGCGTTTACATTGGATAAACACACCTATAGGGAGCGCCGCAGTCTATCCATCTAACAGTCTCTGTGGGTAGATCTGGTTGCTCCAGGTATTCTTGGCAAACTGTGAGACCATCTTTGTGGGGAATGTTGGTGTAGAGGGATTCCATGTCCATCGTAACCAAGATGGTTCCTTCTGGTAGAGGGTCAACAGGTCTGTGGTGTCCTGTAGGTAGCTAGCTAGCTGAATTTTCACCAAGGGATTCAGGATGTTTTCTACCCAGCCAGAGATGTTTTTAGTGAGTTTGTTACCACCAGAGATAATTGCCCATCCTGGGTTCCCCTCTTTGTGTATTTTAAACCGCACATAGAAGGAACCTAGCTATGTGTTCTCTGGTATCAAGCCCTGAAGATGTGCTTTGAGTTTGGAGAAGAGCTCTTTGACAATTCTTTCCAGTTAGTTAACATATACGGATGGCATGGTAGTTTGCAGTAATATCTAATGTCAGATATTTGTCGATGTTCTTCTTTTACGTAGCCTGCTGTGTTTATTATAACCACAGCACCTCCCTTGTCTGAAAATATGGTTATTATGCCTTAGTTGTTTCTTAATGACTGTATGACTTTCCTTTCCTGAGAAGTTAAGTAGATGTTGTGTTCCTTCTGTTTATCTAGACTAGTGGATGTTACCCTAAGTCTAAATGTTTATATGTTTATACCTGTTGCCTGTTGAGTTTAAGGTTCTGGAGGATGAGTCCAGTTGGATTTGTTATTTGTTAGTTTATATGTCCTTGTTCAATGGTGTTGGTGGGTTCATTACCCTGTCATGGAATAAGAATTCTATTTTATTTATAGGATTTGTGTGACTTAATACCAGTCCTTTAATGTATATCTTTATTTATATAGCACCATCCAGGTACATAGCACTTTACAATACACGCGACATAATATTATAAAAGAATGGGAAGAAGCGTTTCAGACAAAACAATAGGAAAAGGAGTCCCTGCCCCGAAGAGCTTACAATCTAAGTGGTAAGTGCGGAGAATTAACAGAGACAGTAGGAGGGCGTTCTGGTGAGTGAGTCTCTAAGGGGATCAAGGAAGGTGAGTGCATATGAAATGTATAGTAGCCTAAGGTCCTAAATGTGGAGATAGGTTGCTAGTTGGATATTGAGGGGAAGGATATTCCACAGGTGAGGGGCAGTGAGTGAGAAAGGTTTTAGGTGGGAGAGGACTTTAGATACAAAAGGGGAAGACAGAAGACATACAGTAGATAGTACATGGATTTCCTCGTTGCCCTGTTTATGTATGGAGAGCTCCACAATACGGTTCTGCTGTGTGTGTCGGGGAGTTATGCTCTGTTGCAGATTTTGCAGAGTGACATTTTTAGTCTTAGTGGTATGTAGTCATGTCTAACAATGCCTACAGTCATCTCTCCTGCTGGCAGTCAAACCTAGTAAGTTACAGGAATGCCAGCAGTAATCATGGAGGTTGCCCTCACACCCTGGTGAGGTGCCCTATGTATGGATGGGAGTGGCTACATGTTCTGAGGCCATTATTAGTGACATCACTCAATTCTCCTGCTCACTTTTAAAGCTTTACATTCTTCTGCCCCTCCTTACATCTCAGCCCTAATTTCTCGCTATGCACCATCACGACTCTTGCGTTCTTCTCAAGGATGTCTTCTTTCTACCCCCTTTGTATCTAAAGCTTTCTCCCGCCTTTGAACCTTTCTCACTTTCTGCCCCACACCTCTGGAATGCCCTTCCCCTCAATACCTGACTAGCCCCCTCGCTATCCACCTTTAAGACCCACCTTAAGACACATCTGCTTAAAGAAGCATATGAGTAGCACTGGATAATCATGGACACATGACACAAAGCTTGGCCCCCTGCAGACGCACTTACTAGTATTCCCTCCTACTGTCTCTGTACGTTCTCCCTACCTACCAATTAGATTGTAAGCTCCTCGGAGCAGGGACTCCTTCCTTAATGTTACTTTTACAGTATGTCTGAAGCACTTATTCCCATGATCTGTTATTTATATTATTTGTTATTTATATGACATGTATTACTACTGTGAAGCGCTATGTACATTTATGGCGCTATATAAATAAAGACATACAATACAATACAATACATCAGAGATGTGCCTGCCTCTTGAGGTATATAAGGCACTGCACTGCCTAAAGTTAGTTGTGGTTGCTGCGAGTTGATGGTGCAAGGTGAAGCAGCCAGTTAAAGGTGCCCACAAGTGCTGTAACTAGTGGCATCAATTTATATCAAGCCAGAGAAGGCCAACTGTGTCCCGGGACCTGGCACAGGGGTGATCCCACTCCATTGGGAGGGCGTACCTTTTAAAGGGAATCATGGAACAATGTGTGGCTGAGACAAGGACTGTGATTGGCCCTTATCACCACGCACAATAAATATGGCTTGTTTACCAAGAACCCCATGGTGTGAGTCTGCAATTACTCTCCTGGGGCCCTCACCACCAAGAAGGAGTTCCTCATCAGGACCATCTACCTGCATACGCATATATCCTGATGAGGTGGAGGCGCTGCACATGATGTGAGTAGGACTCGCACACACTACCTCAGATACCTGTCTTGCTTGACATCCCCCAATACCATCAAGCGGGAGACTCAAGAGTCCTGTTGCCTACAGGTGCACCACCATACACAGACATGTAACGCGGCTGGATAGACCACAGGGGCCAATGTGAGATTGGGTGGGTCAGACCAGACACGAACAGGCGTTACAGGTAAATTCTATATACTTTGAAGCTGCCGTAAACGCTGTTTTGGGCCAAAATTCTGCTTATTACTTCAATTGGAACTTTCGGCTGAAAATGGCCAAACGGCAGCTTGACATGATATAGAATTGAAGTCCGTGGAGTTTTTCCTTTCTTTTCTGTGCTCTTGCAGTTTTCTGTATTATTGTTGTAGCCTTTCCTTCATTCCCTCTCTGTATCTGTTAGTTATCACGTCTACTTTACTTTTGTTTTGTTTTGTTACTTTTGTTCTGTCTGATCTACAGGCTAACACAGTACCACCCTCTATCTGCCTCTATATGAATCAAACTGTCCAGCTATATCTGTTTATTAAGGAAAGTCTCCCGATTTTGTCTTGTAAAACGTCACCTGACCCTAAGGACTTTCAATCATTTCCTCCTGCACATCCCATTTGGAAGCTTTCCCGTGTTAGCCAATAATGGTCCAAGTGTGATGATACCAGTTCATACACAGCCTCAGTACTTTAGTTCTTAAAGCTGCAGTTCAAGAAATATCCTTCATGTGTGTTTTTTTTAAAATAAATTAGTTCTGTACAATGAGAAAATACTTGTAGCATTTTCTTTTAAACAATGTTTAAAGACATTTTTAATGTATTCTAATGTAGCAAGCATTTTTGTTTCTATAGAAGCCATTTACAAAGTCACATCCCCTTCCTCTTCTGAGACAGGCTCTGGCTCTGCCATCTCTCTAGCAGTGCACCAATTGTATCAAGTGCCTGCCTGGTCACATGATCTACCTCACAGAACTTTGCATCCTGGGTACTCTTGCGCAGCCTTAACAGGGAATTAAATAACCCCAGATTCGGCGATCGATTACAGGGAAATGGATTGATCGGCAACTTAGCTAATCACTTGTCAGTGTGCAGATTGTATTGATGCACATATTGAATGGAATTTCTTTTTTTGTTTTACAAACCTACTGTTCCACTATCTTTTAAAGGAGAACGGGATTTATTCAGTGGTTGGAATGTGGACTTCTGGTCCACTTCTTCCTTATTTACCAACACTCAGTACCACTATGTTTTTTTTTATGTACAGGCAGTCCTCGTTTTACAACGCTTCGCTTTAAACCGAATGGCTTATCCAACGCTATGCAATGCATACCTATATTCATTTTTACAACGCCAAAATGGCTTATCCAACGCTCTTACGACGCTTTGCAACGTTGTGTATGTGTGTATATATATATACACACATTCACATAAACAACGTTGCAAAGCGTCGTAAGAGCATATATATAATATTATACTATATAATATTATACTATATAATATATTATTTATTATGTTATATTATATATAATACAGTATATACACTATATAATTTATGTGTGTGCTGCATATCTTATTGCCTGCATAAAATATTTGGTGTATTTTAGTGTTAAAAATGCCTTCAGGAACGGAACCTTTCATTTAAACAGTGTTCCTATGGGAAAACGTGTTTCGCTTTACAACGTTTCGCTTTACAACGCCATTTTGAGTAACGCATTGTGTCGGATAACCGAGGACTGTCTGTACAAACTTTTTTCCTTTAAAAAAAATGAAATCAGTAAAACTGGGTTTATTTAAAAAAAAAAAATGCTTCCTCTCTCTAAAGAATAACAACTGTTTGCATCTGTGCTTCGCGACCATGATGTCCGGACGTATCAGAGCTCTTGGGCAAGTGTGATACAAAATTGCATAGCACAAACAAATCAAACTCTGAGCCCACACATGAGAAGGTTAGGGCACTGCATTTCAGTTTGTAGTACAGTAAAGGATAACAAAACTGTAAAACGATTAGTTAGCATAGCTCTAACATAGAAAACCATGGTGCATAGAGCAGGGGTTCTCAACTGCAGTCCCACAACAGGTCAGGTTTTCAGGATATCTCTAATCAACACAGGTGGCTCAAACAGAGGCTCAGTCTTTGCAGCAGGGACTGAATGATCCACCTGTGCTGAAGCAGGGACTTATTGTGCTAGCTGTGCTGAAGCAGGGATATCCTGAAAACCTGACCTCTTAAGGCTGTGTAACATCAAAAGCGTCACATCATAAGTGTACATCAAAAGTGTCTAAAAGAGTTAATTTTGGAGTTCATATCACTGGATGTTTTATTTCTATCTTTAATCATGGATGCATTCTGAATATCTGGATTAACATTCTGATTTATCTCTTCAAACAGGTATGTGTCATTGAGCTGCATTCTACCAACCAGAGAAATTAAGATTTAATTGGCTTTTGGGGTATGTTTGTGAGCTGATTCCTATCAATTGAGAGAGAAATGATAATCTAATTAACTATTTTGTAAGTCTGAGTTGATTAGACAAACCCCTCCCTTAAGTGTTAGTCAAATGCATGTGAATAGGGTACTTAAGTCACTGTAGCATGGCTGTTTAACATCAAAAGCGTCACATCATAAGTGTCTAAAAGAGTTAATTTTGGAGTTGAAATTGGAGGTGAAGATTGGAGGAAGATCTGGATTCTGCATTACAACGTTGCCACTGTGAGATATTAACTTTTAACATCTGTACCTTTGAACTCTCTCCTCCTGCATCTCACTATGAACTCCCTATTTCTTTTTCTGTTTACTGTTTCCTCACTCCTTTGTGAGCATTTCTGTTCCCTACAACATCTTAACTCCCCACTGCACCATTATTTATACACCTCTCTCCCAACAACTTCTTTACCCCTCAATAAAAAACACCCACACAAATCCTCTATTCACACCCTCTATCTACTCCTTCCTGCTGCTGGGGATCTTCCCTAAGCCTGAAGGCAGACATACACACCTGATCTCACTCATGCCTCCCTGCCACCTCTTCCCCTGTAAATGGTGTTAACCTTTTCATTTAACACTGACCTTCCTTAAATTTTACCCCACAAATCAAGCATCCCAATAGCCTGCCCTCATGGCTAATGTCCCACACTCAGTCACTCCTACCACCCATTGTGACCAAGCACTGCCATCCAGAGCACTTACTCCCTCACCTGCTGTCTCTAAGTTTCCCATTAAACCCCTTAGATTGTAAGCTCTTCGGGGCAGGGATTTCCTTTCCTACTGTCTGATTTTGCTGCACTTATTGTATAATTATAATTCCCTGTACTGTATTCTTTGTGAAGCGCTGAGTACACTTTTGGCGCTATATAAATAAAGACATACAATACAATACCTCTTGGGAGGTCTTGAGGACTGGGGCTGAGAACCCCTGACGTAGAGGGAACATTGGTGTCACAAACATTTAAAAAAATAAGCGAGTGGTATCAATATGTAGACAAAATTGAGAACTGCTCAGCTAGAGGTCAGCTATGTCAAAAAGATTTGCCCCAGTTTTAACAGGTGCAGTGCACAGTGCTAGTGCTATCTAAGAGGCCCCTTAACCACTGGATTTATTTCAATTTGTAGAACAAAAATAATGTGAAAACCTTTTTAAAATGAAGTCTAAAATCTTTGTCCCCGTGTTCAAAAGGTTTATTATTTCTTGATATTAGGTTCAGTAGCACTACTTTATTAATGCATTCAACCAATGGATAAATATAGTTACATTTCATTTTTTATTTTTTTAATATTGCGTTTGTGAACATTGGAGACTGTTTATCAGCGCAGAGAAAAGTGTGAGTTTAGAAGCGCTGCTCTGTTTTTTGGAGCAAAGCTGCGGAATTAATACGGTCACTTTCTCACATCTGATGCTACATACTTACGACCCTTCGGGGCAAATAAAAAAGGGAAAAGAATGCTGCATGGAGACACAGAATGTCATGCGTTTCATTATACTCTCCGCACCATGTAACTCCTCGCCAGCTCCTCCTACTGACACTCCACAAGTCGCAAGCTCGGGCAGACGGGGCAAAATGGGAGCAAAGTACTTTTGCACATATCAGCAGGATGAAAATGCCCCATTTTTTTGCACCAAAATTGCCTTGATACATACACCCCTTACTACTGTACAGCACATAGAAAGGTGAGGCTAGAACTTGTCAGTGTTTCCAAACCGGGGTGCAGTGTCACCCAAAGGTGCCTCAGATGAGCCTAAAGGATTTCCCACGGGGAAACAATCTACATTTTAACATTTGCTATTGTGATAACATGTAAAATGCAGCTGTAATTAGGTATTTCATTTCTTAGGTGTTACAGGTAAACTAAAGAGGTAATACTAATTGTATCGTATTAACAGAGTTCCTTGTGGAATAAAAGGTCAAGAGACACAGACTTAAGTCCGAGTAATGTGTCAATGGCCTCCTTGGTAGCCAAAGGGTTAAATCTGCAGTTCAGTCAATATCCTGCATGTGTGTTTTTTTTAATAAATCAGTTCTGTAGTAAGAAAAAATACTTTTAGCATTTTCTGTTTTAAAAAACAACAACTTTGAAAGACCAATTTTCTTGTATTCTATTTTAACAGCCATTTGCTAAGGCACTGCCCCTTCATGTCCTGTCACAAGCCCTGGCACACCCCTCTGTCAGCCCTGCCCTCCCTCTAGCACTTGTCAGTGCAGGAATGCTCATGAATATTCATGAGCTTCCACTGCCAGTCAAGCAGATTATAAACAAATCCCAGCTTTTAATATGTCACCAAATTTCGACCTATCAATACATGGAAAATGAATTGACCTGCAGCTATACTGTTCTTTAGCTAATTAGAGATTGCACACATGAAACTATTGAAGTAAAAAAATAAATGTAAAAAAAAAAAAAAAAAAAGACTGAACTGCAGCTTTAAGTGAATCAAAGAAAGCAATCATTCATCGATATTACTTCTAAATAATCTAACAGTCTTATACAAAATCTCCTACTGGTTCAATATACCTGGAATATCTTACCTCCTCCGGCTTTATTACAAAACTCTTTCATCCACTGATCAAAGCGCCTTTAAAAAGTAGTGGTACTGTGCCCTGTTTTAGGAGAGTCAAATCTTGTTAAATAATGGTTCAAAGCCTTTTAAAAATGATTTTTCCTCCTTAGAAATAATGTCGGACTATTTATGCTCTAACAAACAGAAACAGAAAGTGGAGCTTTGAGTGTGTACATACATTTTCAGGGGTACTAGATTGTAAGCTCTTTGGAGCAGGGACTCCTCTTCCTAAATGTTACTTTTATGTCTGAAGCACTTCTCCCCTTTATGTGTTATTTATATTATTTGTTATTTATGATTATCATGTATATTACTGCTGTGAAGCGCTATGTACATTAATGGCGCTATATAAATAAAGACATACATACATATTTACATACATACATACTAGAGAGGTACATAACCCCCTTGTATTATCACATTGGGACAACCGTACAAATGTCACCTATACAGTATGTCAATGTCACTGCCACTCTTGTGTAACTGAAGACAGGGTGACTTGCGGAAACCAGCACTCAGATTGCGGTTTTAGAAGATGATGTTGTTGATCAGGACGGTAGGAAGAAGAGGAAAAGGGAGGAAGTAAATAAAACGTCTCTTGCAGTTGCTATAATGTTTGTCTGCCCCCACCCCCACTCACACAGGCCATTTGAAGCTGATTCCAGCTGAAATCTGGTTCGTTTGCTAAAGTTGCTGCTTTAAATTGGAGAGATTGACCCTGCAACAAGAGGTGACATGCATGCAGATGCACATTGCCAGTCCTTTCCAGCGGATTGGTGGAGTGCTGTGGAGGCTGCAGCAGCCGCCTCAGGGACAGGCGAAATATTTTATGAGTAATTTAATATCTGGAACACAGACCTTTCATTCCCTGGGATCTACAAAAGAAAGAAAGGACCTTTATGCATGCCGGCTGAGTCTGTTCCTCATAAGAAGGGTAGGCAGGGCTGGGAGTTAACTCTTTTAGAACCACGTGTAGTGAAACAGTAGGTTTTCGGCAGGCAGATAAGCACGGGTTAGGAGCGAGAGGGTAAACCTGCAGTGTATTTGAACTTTTTTTTTGGTTAAAGAACCCTATAATTATCCTGTGAAATTATAAGGAACCCCAACACCTTCTAATAATGCGACTGAGATCAGATGCATTGTAAGGAACCCCAAACCTCTCTAATAGCACGTCTGGGATCAGATGCATTGTAAGGAACCCCAACCCTCTCTAATAGCGCGTCTGGGATCAGATGCATTGTAAGGAACCCCAACACTCTCTAATAGTGCGTCTGAGATCAGATGCATTGTAAGGAACCCCAACACTCTCTAATACTGCGTCTGAGATCAGATGCATTGCAAGGTACCCCAACCCTCTCTAATAGCACGTCTGAGATCAGATGCATTGTAAGGAACCCCAACCCTCTCTAATAGTGCGTCTGAGATCAGACGCATTGTAAGGAACCCCAACACTCTCTAATACTGCGTCTGAGATCAGATGCATTGTAAGGAACCCAAAACCTCTCTAATAGCACGTCTGAGATCAGATGCATTGTAAGGTACCCCAACCCTCTCTAATAGCACGTCTGAGATCAAATGCATTGTAAGGAACCCCAACCCTCTCTAATAGTGCGTCTGAGATCAGATGCATTGTAAGGAACCCCAACCCTCTCTAATAGTGCGTCTGAGATCAGATGCATTGTAAGGAACCCCAACCCTCTCTAATAGTGTGTCTGAGATCAGATGTATTGTAAGGAACCCCAACCCTCTCTAATAGTGCGCCCGAGATCAGATGCATTGTAAATTCTTCTGTATTTGGACAAATTTTCAAATGACCTGGAAATTGCAAGGAACCCTTTAGGGATGCCCAGGGAACCCAAGGTTTCCTAGGAACCCCTGTTGAAAAACACTGGGGTAGAGTGCGAGAGGTTTGGGCTGGAATTATTTGTCCAAATATCTAACTGCAGGAATAAGCATAGCAACCTTAGGATATGGTTATGTGCATATACTGTAGCTGCACGAGAAAATCAGATTAGTGTAAGCAAATACAGTACTGTATGTCCCCAAGTTAAATATGCATCTATACAAGTCAATCAAAAGACTTGTGGTTATATAATGTTACACATCCAGAGATTTCAGGCAATTTGCACACATTTGTTTAAAGAGTATTCATAGCTGAGTATTTAACAATATACAAATGTATGGTGATATTTGATATACAGTATTTGCATTGATCTCTATAGCTGAATTTCTGTGCATCCTGCAAATATTCATATGATTGGCCCACGGGGACTTTTTCAAGCAATTGACCCATCCTTTCTTTGGAAGCAAACACATAAACGGCTATAAGAAATAAAATACATGAGCTATTTATTGTGTGTGTTCCCGTAATCTTGTCATGTACAGCACATGCAGTTTGACTTCACCAAGAGTAACAAATAATGTTGTTTACTACAACAGGTAGAAATGCCACTTCTCAGACAATGATGGAAATAAGAATTTTACCCAAATTTATATTACTCTGAATTTCAGACCATTTTTTTTTTTCAAATCATTTTTTCAAATTTAGAAGAGTGAGTCATTATTCCTCTTCTTTCATTCCCTAAGAATATCAGACACGTCGCATGCTTGCACTGGTCCCAAAGCCTTCTTCCAAATCATTCTGAGAGTCAGTATTTATTTTAGTCTTATCTTTCCTTACTGAGAACAAGATGTAAATATGAACATGTACAAACGCTCATTATACTTCGGTATGTTTTTAGGATGTTGCCTCTGATATTAATTTGGTCAAGTATGCTCAGATATAATCAGATTTGTTTATCAGATTCTTCAGGGCTGAGAAACAAGGGGCACAACTAGTGCAAGGAAATGGTACTAGATTTATCAAATGAAAACAAAACCTTTCAAAAGGAATCATTTTCTCTCATAGATCTTGTGCCGTTTGGATCCAATTGTGCACAACGTTTTGTATCCGGGCGGCTTCCATAAATAGACCCATATGCCGCTCTGCCTTTTAACAACTTACTGGGGACATGTATCAGAATCTCCTGTCTGCAACCGCGGAGAAAAAAACTGCACCAGATCTGCTAAAATAAAGAAAATTTGCACTGAAGGCAATGTCAATTTTTGCATTTATAACTTTATTTAATGTAGTACTTTTTTTCCCAATGGGACTCGAAGCGCTTCGCAATTGCACGATAATGCGTGGGGTGCCGCACATACGAATTGTTACAGACACAGCCCCTGGAGCTTACAATCTATGTTTTTGGTGCCTGAGGCACAGGGAGAAAAGGTGACTTGCCCAAGGTCACAAGGCGCTGACACCAGGAATTATACTAGGGCCCCCTTCAAACTCAGTGTCATTCTTTACAGTCAGTGTATTGGAGCCACTCCTTCTATATATGAAGCAGTTTTGTTTGCTCCACTTTTGTCCTGGCTCTGCAGCCTGGACACTTTGATACATATCCCGCTTGTACGTCAATATTTATTCACAGAGAGTTATTTTAGCCAACAATGGATGGATGGTTGAGATGACATATGGTGGTGCTGGTGTCACCCGGGGGCCATGAAAAGCTATTAGATGGTCACAAATGGTTCAAATGTAGCACACTAACAACAGTAATAATAAAAAAAACTACGTTGAGAGGCCCAGGACAATTCTTTAATACAAAATGAATGAAGTGAAGAGATTTCCTCCCATATTCTGTCCAAAGTCTGCACATATAAACTCCTTACCCAAACAGCACCACAGAAATACCGGAATTCCCCATTACACCTGAAATGACACTAGCGCTCCTGAGAGCAGCAAACTTTCTAGACTAAAAAAATAAAGTCAATGATAAGAAATGGAATGTTAAATGTTTTCTTTTGTAATTAAAAGCGTTGTTAGTTAGGATTTCATTTCTGCATTTGACATGTTTCTTTCTAAGGAATGTGTAGTGTGTGACAGTAAAGAGCATCCCCGCCCTTCTTTGGCAAAGCAAGTGTGTAGTTGAGCTTCTCTTTGCTTACATTTGTGTTTTCACAAACTGTCCTTGATAAACCAATATAACAATAAATAAAACTTTGAGACAGGAGGACATGTCGAGTCATACCTCCTGCATTACCAGGTGCTATGTACTGGAGTGCATACATGCTAAATAAATGTACCTTACGTTGTAACCATCCCCAGTGAAGTTCAACAGAGAGACACTTTCTCTTTGATCTGTGCATTTGACGTTCTTTTCCGATGGCAATTACTTGTTTGGTACATCACGCAAAGAATCTAAATTAAAGACCTGCAAGTGATACCAAATGAGGGGCCCGAGCTTTCCAAGCCATAGGGTGAACAGCTCTGGTTTCAGGGGTTTTATATTGTCATTATAAATCAAATAGAGGATACACTGCAGGCAGCCATGCAAGAGAAGGCTGTAATTGCAGACTAGGTCCCGGTGACATCATACAAACCCCTATGGCCCCTAAGAAAACAGTTGAAATGTCAAACAATATAATAACAGCGATTAAGCATTCCAGGTGTTTAATTTTTGTGTGTTCTTGGAAACCCCTTTAAAGGACTGAAAAAGTTACGTTGCCCTTTTCTCTTTAGCATTTGATGGTATCTTGTGGTGCCTTTAATATTAATATTACTTCCAGGCTGTGGATGGAATGCGCTGGCACCTTACCACTTCCCAAGTAATGAACTGCATTTCTGTTCTGTTCAATTTACCACTAAACTGAATTGTGATTCATTTCTTTGTTTTAAATAAATGATAACATTCAGCTAATGGGTGCATGGGATGTTAAGGGCAAAAGCAGCGGAGGAATGTAAAAAAATACAAAGGCAAGGGACATAGGAATGTCAGATGATAGAAAGAGGGGAAAGACAGATCATGTATTGTGTGATGTTTGAGAGATAACTGAGGACAATGCCCCAGCTGAGCCAAGTGATCCTTATATGCACAAAAGTCTGTGTTTCTAAGGCACAGGATACATTTCTACACCGTCATCATAGAGCAGCCCCCCACAGTGCCAGTCATATTGTATATATAAAAGGAAACATGTTGAGGGGTGATGGGTATTTTGTTTTTTTTTAAAGAGGTAATCCGCGTAGAACTCTGAAAAATTATTATTTTTGTTTTAATATATGCAGGCATTGATTACCTTTATTGAGAACTCATTACCTAAGCTGCCAATCGAATCGTTATCCCGTGATCGATCAGCAATGATCCTGCTTCCCAGGGTTCACTAAATGGCTGCCTTTCTGTTTCAATCAATCCTTCAGTAAGTGTAAGGCTAAGGCCCCGCTCCCTCAGTCAGCGCGCCCGCACTGCAGACAGGCGGGGCGCTGACAGACACAGACCGCGATATGCGGTCTGTAGGGAGCGGGAGCGGAGCTGGGCGGGAGTGGGAGGCTTGAGCAGGAGGGGGGGCGTGGCTTGAGCGGAGGGACCCGCTACTACCCCCCCCCCCGTCCCTCCACGGGCTCGGGCTGGAACTGCTGATGGAAGGTAATCAAAAGCAACACACACACACACGCAGGCACTCATACACACACACACACACACACACACACACGCGCACACACACACACACGCAGGCACTCATACACACACACACACACACACACACACTCAGGCACACACTCAGGCACACACAAACACAGACAGGCACTCACGCTGTTTTCCCTCCACACTCCTCCCCGCTCCCCGAAGCCTCTCCTCCTCCCGAAGCCTCCCCTCCTCATTGGCTCACAGCCACACCACGTGACGCGTCGAAGCTAGGGATGACAATTCTCTTGAATCCCCTAGCGGCTGACGCGTCACAGCGTGTAGTGCGCTGTGCCGCCAGGGGGGCCCGGGACCGGCTCGGGAGGATTCCCCTGCTGGTGGGGAACTCTCGTGTGGCCGCCTGCGCCGCTGGGCGCAGCGGGTCCCAGCCCTAACTCAGCAACAACAATTGAGTCTTACCTTATTAATATAACATTATCTATTGTTGCAGTTTGCAGCTCAATCATTGGCGTCAAATGATCCCAAACAGGAAAGTGTTGCAAATATCTTGCACTGCTGGAGAGGTGAGCTAAACCCTGCTATAGAAATCAATGGATACTCCGCATATTGAAACTCATTAAAAATGGCATTAAGAGTTTAATTTAAAAAAAAAAAGTACTAAGTATTATCTAGTACTACAGAACTGATTTATTTAAAAAGCACACATGTAGGATATTGCTTGGATTGCTCCTTTAAATTAAACCAGACAGGTTTATTTTATGATTAATGTTGAAACTATATGTAACGAATGTAAATGAAGACTTTGGAATTGCTTTAATTCCCCTATCTTTTGCTTTTTGATTGTCTTACGGTCTGCTGAGTAACTTGTTAAGGTCGTACATACAAATAATTACTTTATCATCAGGGTGGAGGAATGGATAAGTAGTAACTCACCCCATCAGACCCCCTCCTGTAAATTAACCCCGTTGTAGCTTGGTGGCAGGAGATGGGGTTAACATAAAACCACAAACATTACAAAAATGATATAAAATCGTCAAAACTGACTATTTAAATTTTTTTTTTAAATGGCGAGAGCCATCAAGATTAACCCCATTAAACCAGCGACTGGCTGACTTTAGCCCTACGTGGGACTGCACTGTTATCCCCCATGAGGCTGATAGCTGTAAGTGGCTTGTTTCTTTTTTAACCTCTGCAGTGCTGGAGGGCATGTAACAGAGGGGTTAGAATTATAATCATCTCTTTCAACAGCTACCGGGAAGGATCCATTCTTGTTCACTTTACATTTTTTATAGGGCATGCATAATATTACTTTCCTCAGGCACTGGAGTTTAACTGTTTGTCAGCCAGCAGTACTTGGCTGCCAGTGGCCAGCAATACATTGCTCCTCGAGGCTTAGCTGAAGCCCATGGCAGTGAAGAGGTTAACGGTGCATTCATTCTCACCTGTATTTTTTAAACAAATATACTATCTGTCTTTTTTTGGAACACCTTGAAGTTGTGTGTGTATCTATCTATCTATCTATCTATCTATCTATCTATCTATCTATCTATCTATCTATCTATCTATCTATCTATCTATCTATCTACTGTAAATATTCCTGTATATTCATTTGCATGTCTTAGACAGGTCTGCAACCCTGTCTTTCACCATTATCACCCAGCACACAACACTTCCACTGCAGCAAGGGATTCTGGGAAATGACATGCAAATGAGCACACAGTGCCACCTTTTATCTCAAGCTCACATTACATGAGCAACCCTTGGCCAATGCATGCTGCTGTAGACACAGCTTTTAAGCAAGGGCTTGGGAGATGCAAAGCTAGTAAACCCACTCACAGACATGTTTCAACCTTGATGGGTATCATCAGTGTGAGGTTGGTTGCTGGCATTTGCTCAAAAAATGAGATAAGAGTCGGTAATCACCACACCACATATATATATAGTGCTAATCTTACCTTTGGTAGATCCTGAGCTTAGAGTGTCAGCTCCTCGTGGGCAGGGACTCCTTTCCCTGTTTTCACTGATGGAATATTAGATTTGCATATGTAACGGTTGTTCCCCCACCCCATGGGAGATTCCCCTGTTACCAGGTGTATAGTGCATGCTACCTGTAGGCTCACAAGAGGCTGAGGTGTCCGCCGATGGTTGTGGGGACTGCAGAACAGGCTTCTGGGGTACATACCTGACATTTACTCCATGGTACTCAGCGCCTCCATCTGCTGTAGGCTCCAGATGTATAGAGGTAATCTCCCACAGTAGAAAAGACTTCTCTCCCCAGGAAAGATAACACACCAGGCAGGAGGTATATATAACAGGAACGGTTTTATTCTTCTGCTCTCAGCGCAGTCTCTTGGCAACTCTGCCCAAGGCAGTCACAGCTCTGGCCTCTCAAACTTCAGATGCATTACCTGCATTTCGGGTCAAGGGCCCCCGCAGCAGTCCTAGCTTTTCCGTGATCCTCTAGCAGGACCAGAGGTATACGTAATCACCCACTCCCTCAAAGGGAAGGGAAACTGGGCCTGCCAGTACACAGCAGCCTGGCTGTGATACCTTGTCTCTCTCAAGAGTAGAGACCAACTAAACAATTTGGAGATACAACCCCCTTAAGAACAGTAGGGGGAGGGTACCAAGTCTGAACCCAGGATTGGGCAATCTCAGACCTAATCCCACCTCCTCCCCTGTCACTCAAGGGTACTGCCTGCGTGGGGAAACCTCATGATTGAACACTGCCTGCTGTTACCAGGACTGATATGTCAGTACAGGGTAGAATAGTAGCCACACCCAGTCATGGCTACACATAGTTTGGTTATTATACCTAAGGAGTCCGAGTACAATAGTGTACCTCAACTTGATTATTAAATCGATTCTAACACCTGAGGGATCCAACTCTGCGTCATTGTTTTTATATCAACTATATTTTATAGGATTTATGTTAATAAATGAATTTTTAAGTATGTCATAACACATTCATTAGGTGATCTGAGTGCCCACAACTGGGTTTACCTGTCTTGTTATAGTTCCATATGAAGGATTTATGCCAATTATGGGGTTATTCATTAAACTGCCGAGCAGGGCTCTTATTGCCTAGAAACTAACATCAATAGACAAAAGACATAATATGTATTTTTTGCTTGATGATGCTTTTCTTCCCGAAAACACCCAATGTTGCATGGATTCAATTACTTTGCCTTAATATAGGAGAATATTTAGACATTAAAACAGTGATTCTCAACCAGGGTTCCGCGGAGCAGTCCCATGGGTTCCGCTGAGCCACCCACACTCATTGCGACTCACAACGGCTTTCCTGACTCTCCCCCTCCTCCTCCTCCCTAGGAGCGCGCTCTAGCAGTCCGGATCTTCTAGTGCCTGCTACAATAGAGCGCCTGCAGTCCTTGCCCCCTCAAGCCTCCTTCCGCCGCCTTAAACCTCCTGCCCGCGGCTGCTGCCTTCTGGCCACTTCTGCCCACTGCTGCTATGGGATGGGAGAGGGAGATCTTGGCTTTTCGTGGTGGCTGCTGCTACTTGTGTGCTCCGGGGGGTGGGTGGCGGGAGGAGAGGGTGATCCGTGGTGGCTGCTGCTTGTGTGATCCGGGTGGAGAGAGGGTGATCTGTGGTCACTGCTGCTTGTGTGATCCAGGGGGGGAGGGAGGGGGAGGGTGATCTGTGGTGGCTGCTGCTTGTGGGCTCCGGGGGGGGAGGGAATGGTGTGAGATGCAGGGTGGATTGATGTGAGATGCAGGGGGGATTGATGTGAGATGCAGGGGGCTGGGTATATGAGGATGATGATGAGGGGTGCTGGGGGAGATATGAAGATGATGAGGGGTGTTGGGGGAGATATGGGGATGATGAGGGATGCTGGGGGAAATATGAGGATGATGATGAGGGGTGATGGGGGAGATACGAGGATGATGATGATAAGGGTGCTGGGGGAGATATGAGGATGAGGATTTTACCTGTGCGGACCGATTTTTTTAATATGTATTGGGGCAGCGAGGGTCTTTTTCAAATGTATTGGTGTGGCGGGGGTCTTTTTAATATGTATTGGCGGGGGCTGGGTATTTTTATAATGTATTGCGGGGTGGGGTTATATGTATTTAGTGGGGTGGGTTTTTTGGTATGTATTTTGTGGGGGGGATTGAGTGAGAGTGGGGAAATTGACGGAACATAGGGGCGGATGAGAGAAAAGAGGGCGGAGGGAGTGAGTAAGGAAAAGAGGGAGTAAGAGTGAGACGCAGGGGAGAAATACATGTGAGGCAGGAGGGGGGAGAGTGAGTGAGTGAGAAAAAGGGGAGAGAAATACATGGGTAGAGGGTGGGAAATAGAGGAGGCTCGTGAGGTGTGAAATGAACCTAATATGTAGGGGATCCCAGAGATTTTTCGAAACACTTCAAGGGTTCCTCCAAACAAAAAAGGTTGGGAATCACTGCATTAAAAGGACGTGTGATCAGGTCAGTATCTTCTGTAGCCACGAAGGTGTCTTGATTTCAGGATTAAACACCAAATTATGTTGCCGAGTAAATCATAGGCAGTTAAAGATCTTAACCCTTTAAGTGCTCAAGGGACTGTGAAAGTCTTTGTGACTCATCCCTGTATCTAAAATCATCATACACCAACCTTATGTTGCTTGGAGCCTGAAATACACCAAAGGGAAGTTTTCTGGAAGGCAGATCTGCATAAGCCTGGAGCTATTACAAAATGGTTGATTGAAGTTAAATGTTCCCATGTAGCAAGGGCAGTGCTTAAAACCCCTGTGACACAGAATGGATGCTTTGCCTTTTGATAGTGACTAGCAAGAAATAAGACCAGATCCACTGAGGAAAATTAACTTCGGTATGTTCCCATTTTGAAATATAATCTAATGATATATCATCATCATCACCATCATCATTATCATCGTCATCATCATCATCATCTTTATCCTTTGTCAATCGACTGCTGTCTGAAGCCCTCCTTAATGATCTTTCAGGTATTGCAGTGGCAAGACTTTCTTACTTGTTGCTCCAACAAATTTTCTGATTTCATCCTCCCATTTTACTTTTGGTCGTTGTCTTGGTCTTTTCAAATCCAACTGAGTACCATCTTTGACCAATGATGATCACTTCTTCTTGTCATATGTTCAGCCCACTGCCGTTGTATTTATTCACCCATGTGTATATATATATATATATATGTTATTTTGTGAGGCTTTCTGTAGGTTCCCGCATGGTCTTAATCTGTCTTTATTTATTTATCTATTTAATTGGTCCTATAATAAATTTGTATTTTTTTTGTTCTATCTAGGCTGCGCTCCGTAGCGCAGGGCCAGCCCCAGTTCGCGCATGTGCAGTTTTGGCGATGCTGCAGCCATTACATGGGTGTGCAGGTACCAGGAAACTCGCGCATGCGCAGTGCACATCGCGCACGCGGCACCAATGCAAAAGGGTACGTGACCGAGTGTGTGGAACTGTAAATATATGTTCAGTATTCTTTGCATGCAGTAAAACTGTTATATGTACCAGCGTGGGTTTTATTGTATGGGGGTTCCTGTAACAGGGTTATCCTACATAGTAGGATCCCGTACAGGTGGAGGTGCTACCGATCAGGCCTCCTGTGAGCCGCAGGTAAAGCAGCACATACACCGTAGCTGCCATATCTCCCAGGGGGTGGGGGAACATGCGCTTGTGACAGTGTAGGGGTTAACCAGGCTCACTAATAAAGGTTCAGCCCACTTGGTAAGCCCTGATCCGTGTGTTGTGGTCCTAGAGTGTCAGCTCTTGGACCCAGATGTCCTAAATGCATTACTGTGACTGTGTGCAAATTATGCGACATTAAAGATTTATGTGTGTTTTGCCTTTCCTGGGGTGCTGGGACCAGGAGATTTCTAGGCTGTAAGTTTCAGGGTGGGTTTGCTGGAGAAAGTCTTTACAGAATGTGTTTATTTATTGGGCGTTATAGAGTTATGGGATACCCCAGGAGTTGGATTCTCAGATGCCACCAAGCACATTGGTCCGGGCAAACTCTGTCTCTGAAAACGTTCTTACGACTCACTGCCAGGATTCCTGCTGCAGCATCTTCCAGACAAGGTAAACGGGCATGAAGGGGTTAATGTATACCTGCAGTCATACAGGGTGTCCCTAGTATAAAGAGGGGTCCCTAGAATAAGGAGGGGTGCCCAGATACATGCCCAGGTACCCTGGACTTGCTATACGGGGTTCAGGGGGTGCTCCAGCTATGTGATAAAGCTGAGAGTGGTTTCTTGTGTATAAAAGTTTTTAAAGTTAGTTTCTAAAGTGCACCAAGAATAAGGCTAGTGAGGGTACGCAACATATACTCTCACTCCATCCCTGTCACCAGAACAGGGACTTAGATATTTTGTCACACAGAAGGACAGGACACCGTATATTTTATTAAAGAGTTATATTTAATAGGTATATGTACTGATAACCTGTAAATGAACTGTGGGATTTCCAAGTCATGGATTCCAAGAGACCAGATGGCTACCAAGCTTGGTGCCTATGGGTCTGTGCGGAGTCTTGACTTGAAAGCCTCAGGGATGCCAATGTGTTTGAACAGGAGGGGTACTGCAGTTCTGCCACCCTTTGCCAGAGCCCAGACTCTGTGCAGCCTGGACAGCCGGTGGGCTCATTATGCAAAGAGGCAGAGGTGCCAGGTTGGGGCATGCCCCTTTGCAGAATAAGAAAAGGTACCCACCCGGCTTTACAATACGGTGATTGGCTGGCAGGAGAATTCCCATGCTCTGATAGGCTGTAGAGGTTTGTGAATGGGACCTTGAAACCAATAAGGAGCCTTGCAGCCACTGGGGAGGGCAGATTCCAAGCTCCAAACCATCAGTGGCAAATTCTAAGATGCTCTTTACTGAATAGACGCGAGCCGGCTTCAAAGAGTTTGACTCAAGAATTCTTCTAAGTCCCATGTCTGAAGAACGTAGCAGTTGCGTCTGGCATAGCATACCGAAATTAGTTGCAGGACTTTCATGATTACCTGCCGGTCATTAGAAAGGGCTCCTACAGAGGTCATTTTGGTGAATTTAGTTTAAAGGACAAATCTATTCATTAGCCCCGTTCCCAGTAACTGTGTTAACTGTGCAAATTGTGTTACATTGGGTGTATGTCTTTTCCTGAAATAAATTACAATTTATTTTACCTCCTTGCTTTGCTCAATCAATGATCCCTGTATAAAAGGTGTTAATAAACCTGGTCTCCCATTACAGCGCTACACTTACAATGCATCTGATCTCAGACGCGCTATCAGAGAGGGTCGGAGTTCCTTAAAATCTACGGATTTCAGATGCACTATTAGAGAGGGTTGGGGTTCCTTACATTGCATCTGATCTCAGACGCACTATTAGAGAGGGTTGGGGTTCCTTACAATGCATCTGATCTCAGACGCACTATTAGAGAGTGTTGGGGTTCCTTACATTGCATCTGATCTCAGACGTGCTATTAGAGAGGGTTGGGGTTCCTTACAATGCATCTGCCATCGTGGTCTACAATACCTGCACTCCTATTGGTCAACATGATCTGCCATGCCATTGGCTGCCTGCACACCACATGGTCGCGGCAAGGAAAGACAAAAATGCTTTGCGCGCCCACACACACAAGGCGACTGGTGCCTGCCCCATAGAGGGCTGTGGTGTGTGGCACGCACGCCATAGCGCGCGCGCCGCAGTGGCCACTGAGGACCTGGCCTTAGTGTCTCCAATTACATTGCAAATCCAGTCAATGTTTGGTGAACAGTGTGCTCCCTTTTCTTAGCTATTAATATACCACAAGGGTTAGCAATGCATTTGATGACTCCTGCAAGTTAATGAATTAATTAAATCAAATTGTGAAAAGGACACTGTGTGGTTCATTAATAACAACATCTTAGAATGGCTCAATAAATAAAGGTACTGACTCTGCAGCCCTTCTTTTCCCCCTTGAGGGGAACTCTCTTGCTGTTCTTGCTCCACTTTTCCCCTCATATATTTTATTGTGGGGCACCCAGTGTCCCGGAACAATAAGCCTAGGGACCTCCTTGCTCCCGGCATTGGCTAAGCTAGCCATCTACAGTAGACCAGGAAGTAGTGTTTGGATGGCGTGTCCCCAATGAACATTGTCAAGATGTTCTGGGCACTGGTGCATTCCCATATCAGAGTCCACTGGGGGGGTTCAGTTTGCCTCCTGGTGGGTGTCAGGCGGGGGTCTCTGCTCGGTGCCCACCCATGGATTCTTTTACGTGACCTTGGGCAAAACACTTGATCTCCTTATGCCTCAGACACGAAGCATTGGGCTAGATCAACAGAACTCCGTTACTTTCTACCTATAAGGTGACTTTCACTAAATAGGTAACACGTTATTTTTCTTCTTATTAACAGGAATCCTCAAAGCTAAATGACTATCGTAGCGTTACCAGGATGAACGGGGATTATTGTAGCGTTCAGACACGTTAAAAAATACACTGCACATTGGGAGAGTTATTAGCGCATGTAAATTACTGACGCGTTATGTATTAGCGTGCCCCTAACACCGCGATCTCTAAAATGTATATTCAAACCTGATTAATCATTTTAGGAGATAAGATGTGCTGCGCTATGTACAGTTAGGGTCTAGATCCCATAAGATTCAACATCACCAACCTGCATATTGTCTTAAGGTTTACCCAAGAATCTTGCTGCTCACCCCAGTGCTTAACCTATTGTGCCCCTCAAATCATCTTCCTGTATAAATTAACTCCAGACTTAGGATGTTGGCCATAGCAATCATGTTCGAAATAGTCACTTTTAAAGCACTTAACGTCACTTATTGGCCAGTACATATTTGAAATTGAGAGGTCACTCTAAATCTTATTGCAAAAATAACAGGCTTATAAACGGTAGCATGCCTCAGCTCTCATTCATGTACATGGGAGTAAAGGCCTTCTAGGTAATGGACCTGGGGGGGGGGGGGGGTTATGAAGAGGTAATAACCTGGGAGGATTAAATGGAGGTAACGGATTTGGGGCGGGGGGGATTATAAAGAAGTAATGCATTGAGGGGGGAGGATTATAAAAAGGTAAATGGACCTGGGGAGGGGGTTATGGACATGGGGTGGGTTATTATAAGCGGGTTATGGACCTGGGGTGGGAGATAATAAGGAGGTAATGGATCTGGGGGGGGGGGCTATTATAAAGAGATAGTGGACCTGGGGGTGGGTACTGGGGATGTAGGGGGTACTGGCTTGGGGAGATGGGTAAAAAGGGGTACTAGACCTGGGAGAGCAGATGTAGGGGGTGCTGGTCCTAGGGATTGGGGTATAAGGGGGTACTGGACCTGGGGTAAAAGGAGGTACAGGCCCTGGGGTTAAAAGGGGTACTGGGCTTTGGGTAAAAGTGGGTACTGGGCCTGGGAAGCGGAGGGGATACTGGGTCAGGAAACATAGTGGGCTTACCTGGGGCCCTCGGATGGGCCTGCAGGCCTGGTGGAGGCCCGCAGAATGAGAACCTGTGGAATCCCCCTTCAAGATTTGTGCCGGACAGCAAAGGGGAGGTCTCTGCAGGAAGGGGGGGGGGGGTCTGGGGAAGGCCCTGCACAGGGGGCCTTGGGAACGGGATGCCCCTTGTTGCCTGCAGGCAATAAAGTCTAGTGTGTCTGGCAGCGGGGTCAGGGCCCTTTGACTGACCGGGCCCGGGCCAGCAGTCCCGACTGTCCCCCCCCTATCGGCGGCCCTGAACCCCGTACCAGTCGACCAAGTATGGGAGGCAGTGCCCCACCCAAAAAGAGGTGTGGCATGTAAATATTAATTCATATGTTTATTGTTAATGTTTATGTATATAGTTATATTTGTTGTTTGTTAATAATGTTAAAATTTATATATTTTATTTTTACACAATGTTACACCTGTGTAATAAAATATTATTTTAACTACTTCTGTCGCCTTCAATTTCTTGTTCTCATATGTAGGTTAATTCTGGTATACTCATACTTAATACACTCAATATTACATACAATGGTAGGCCACATAAACATATATTACATTCCCTTTAAACATTACAAATCATATTATAGTTAATCCCTTGAAAAAAAACCCCACAATTTCATAGGCATCTATTTCTGTGTTTAACCATTTATATGTTCCACTGTATATATGGTTGTATTACACATTTAATGTAAGAGTTGAATCCTACACCGAGTCCATTCATTTGGGTACCACCTAAGACCTTCCCCTTTCCCCTGTTGGCTATTTGTAGAAATAACACACTGCTCTTCACGGTTTGGAAGTAAGGGCAGCATTTGGCAGGCGCGAAATATTGTAACGTGATCACTGTGCGTTTCCCTAACTATGGAGATCCTCCGACCTCCGTTACGGGTAAGTGCTCATTTCCATATGGTTTGCATATGAATATGCCTAACTCCATTATTATAGTAGCGCTGAGCACCTTTGGGGACATGTGTTAGGGATATATCGATACGCTAAAATGCGATAACATTACATTAAAAATGTACCAACCTTCTGAGGATCTCCCCCATAGACTATAAACTCCCCGGAGCAAGAAACTGTGCCTGCAAAATTGTACCGCGCTGCCTAATGAGCGCTATATTATTATTGTGACTCACTTTGCGTCCCATTAGAAGAAAAGTGTGATATTAAGATAGAGGTATTAATTTTATTATACACAGATAGAGGTATTTATTTTATTATACACAGCTAGAGGTATTCATTTTATTATACACAGCTAGAGGTATTTATTTTATTATACACAGCTAGAGGTATTTATTTTATTAAACACAGCTAGGGGTATTTTATTATACTCAGCTAGGGGTATTTATTTTATTATACACAGCTAGGGGTATTTATTTTATTATACACAACTAGGGGTATTTTTATTTATTTATTTATTTATAAAATATTTTACCAGGAAGTAATACATTGAGAGTTACCTCTCATTTTCAAGTATGTCCTGGGCACAGAGTAAAACAAATATTACTTGGTTACAAATACAGTTACATAAATGAACAGGGTATACATTATATACAAGACATTGCATGCACAGTGAAAGAAAATATATATTATGGGCGTATGAAACAGTTACAGACCAGATTAAAATGTGAGACAGCCTTAGATTTGAAAGAACTTAAGCTGGTGGTGGATGTGAGAGTCTCTGGTAGGTTGTTCCAGTTTTGGGGTGCACGGTAGGAGAAGGAGGAACGTCCGGATACTTTGTTGAGCCTTGGGACCATGAACAGTCTTTTGGAGTCTGATCTCAGGTGATAAGTGCTGCATGTGGTAGGGATGAGGAGCTTGTTCAGGTAGCTGGGTAGCTTGCCCATAAAAAATTTAAAGGCAAGACAGGAAAGGTGAACTTTGCGCCTAGACTCTAGTGATGACCAATCTAGTTCTTTGAGCATTTCGCAGTGATGTGTGTTGTAGTTGCATTGGAGAACAAAACGACAAATTGAATTGTAGAGGGTGTCAAGTTTGCTAAGGTGTGTTTGAGGTGCCGAGCCATATACTATGTCTCCATAGTCAATAATTGGCATTAGCATCTGCTGTGCGATACGCTTTCTGACCAGGAGACTTAGGGAGGATTTGTTCCTGTAAAGTACCCCTAGTTCGGCATAGGTCTTGGTTGTCAGGGTATCAATGTGCATCCCGAATGTTAAGTGGGAGTCAAACCATAAGCCCAGGTATTTAAAACTAGTGACAGGGTTTAGGGTGGTGTTAGCGTTGGTTCTGATCAGGAGCTCAGTCACTGGAAGCTTTAAAAATTTAGTCTTGGTCCCAAATACCATTGTTACAGTCTTGTCAGTGTTTAAAAACAGTTTGTTTTGGGAAATCCAGTTTTCGAGTCTCAAAAAGTCAGACTGAAGTATGTGTTGAAGGTCAGAGAGGCATGGCTGTGTGCATATAGGATTGTGTCGTCTGCATACATGTGTATTGAGGCTTCCTTACAGGCTGTGGGAATATCATTAATGAACACTGACAAGAGTAGGGGCCCCAGAACAGAGCCTTGCGGAACACCACAGGTGATGTCCAGGGGGTTGGAGTTAGAGCCTGAGATGGACACATGTTGGGATATTCCTGATAGGTAGGACTGAAACCAGTTTAAAGCATGCTTCCCAATTCCAGAGCTCTGGAGTTTGTTAAGCAGGATAGCATGATCAACTGTGTCAAAAGCCTTTGCAAAATCTAGGAATACTGCACCAGTGAGTTGTCCCCGTTCCATTCCACACTCAATTTCATTGCAAACTTTTAGCAGGGTAGTTACGGTGGAGTGTTTGGGACGAAAGCCAGATTGGAATTGGCTAGGGAAATGTGTCTTGGTATAGAAATCGCTTAATTGGGAGTGGACACATTTTTCCATGACTTTGGATAGAATTGGGAGAAGTGAGATTGGCCTGTAGTTTGAGACAGTGTTTTTGTCCCCACTTTTGAAGATTGGGACAACTCTGGCAGTTTTCCAGGTCTTAGGGATATGGCCTGCAGACAGGATAGAGTTGACTATGGACGCAATTGGTTTGGCAATGGCTGGGGCACCAAGTCGTAGGAACCTAGATTGTAGTAAGTCAGGTCCACATTGGCTGCTTAGTTTTAGTTTGAGGAGCGCTTGTATAATCTCCTCTTCAGATACTGGGCCAAATTGAAAATTGTGGGCAGTGTTGGGAGGGGTGGGACTATAGGGGTACTCCCAGGATGAGATTCAGGTTTGTGGTTTGGGCTGCGTTTTGCTAATAAGTTAGTGGCGCACCCTACAAAGTAATCATTGAATGCATTTGCAATGTCAGTGGGGTTTGTCAGAGTAATATCCCCCTTAGTGATATTACTTGGTTGTTGATGGTTAGGAGGCTGGAATATATTGTTGATAACCTTCCAGAAGTTAGCTGGGTTTGATGTATTTTAGTGGAGATTGTCAGAGTAATATTGTGCTTTTGCATGCCTTGTTTGCCTTGTGCACATGTTCCGCAGGCATCTGTAGTGATTGAGATCCTTGGTAGTGCCAGTTACTTTGTAGCTTTTCCACAAGGTATCCCTGAGCTGGTAGAGTGCAATAAGGTCAGTTGTAACCCATGGAAGGTGGGCCCCCCGTACCCTTATTTTGCGTAGTGGAGCATGGGTATCGCAGAGTTTTAAGAACTCGGATTGGAAATAGTCGAGTGCAGAATCAGGGTCGGGAATTAAATCGATTCTGTGCCATGGGCAGTTGGTAAGGTCATCCAGAAACTGTTGTGGGTTAAAGTTTTTAAATGTTCTAGTGAGGAGAACTTTAGGGCTTTTTTGGGGCGTTTTAATTTTCCTTACACAGTACACTATTGCATGGTCACTGAAAATGTCAGGAAGGATGCCAGAGGATTGGATTCTGATGGGGTTTGAGGAGAGAATCCAGTCTAGCAAGGAATGGTTATGCGAGTTCAGGTTTATCCGTGTGGGTTGGGAAATGAGTTGCGATAGGTTAAGTGACTTGAGTTGTATCTGGATTTTGTGGTTTTTAGGGTCAAGCCAATTGAAGTTGAAATCTCCAAGAACGAGCAGATCACCAAGAAATTGGGTGAAATCAGTCAGGGATTGTAGAGGGGCTTTAGGGGGGCGGTAGATGCCAGCAAGCAAGATTGGCTTAGAAAAGGGGAGGCAGATTTTGCCAACTAGAATTTCAAAAGAGGATGGGCTTGGTGGGCAATTTAACAGTGTAAATTGTAAGGTGTCTGCAATATAAAATAACACCCCTCCTCCTCTCTTTGACCTATCTCTCCTAAAAATGGAGTATCCCTGAATGGCGATATTTGCATCAGGGGTTTTAGGGGATAGCCATGTTTCTGTAAGAATGATGGCTTTGGGTTTATGCATAAGGCACCATGCCCTTATAGTCTAACTATAACTTCTCACTTAAAAAGCTCACTTTAAATGGCTCACTATATCATGGCAATGCAGTTCCTGCTAATGCAGGAGGGTCTTAGTTATATACAGCTAAAGCAGTCACATGACCCTCCCCCTCCCCAATAAATCAGCTTGTTCCAGTTGGTCAATTAGCAGCACAGAGTTAAGAGGGGAAGAAAAAAATACACCTTTTGATATTCAAACATACTAACTTATATCAATGCTAGAGGCCAGAGTCAATCTTTTACACAGGTCTTGCACATCAGGAACATACTTTAAATGGCTCACTATATCATGGCAATGCAGTATTTATTTTATTATACACAGCTAGGGGTATTTATTTTTCAGCTGCAAACCTGGGAAAATACTGTTCAAAAAACTGCACCTCTGATTCGTCAAATTAACAAGCGTCAACTGTTTTCAGCGCAATGTGTTTTTTCTTTCATAAATCTGGTGTTGTTTTAATGTTTTGCAGCACTCATTGCAGACTATGCTCTTTCAAAAGATGTCTCACTGGGTACAATGTTATTGATGAATACAAATAGTACTTTAGTTTTTCCTCTACTCTTGCAGCAGGGAAGACACATACAACAAATAAAGCAGATAAGAACCATTTGGGTTATTCTCCTTCCTACTGTGAAACCACAGGCCCAGTTACATCCTGGGTCTTTTCATATTGAAGCTATCCTTACATCTTCTCCAGGTAGTTCACATTTCTTTCCTGCATTGGCTTCCGCTATCTCTGTTAAAGCTGCAGTTCAATCAATATCCTACATGTGTCTTTTTTTTAAATAAATCAGTTCTAGACTATAAGAAAATACTTGTAGCATTTTTTTTAAAAACAAAAAACAATTTGTAAAGACATTTTTACTGTAGTCTCATTTAACAAGCATTTTTGTAGTCACGTCGCCTTCCTCTTCTGAGATAGACTCTGGCACACTGCTTTTGCCCTCTCTCAAGCAGTGCACCAATTGTATCTACTGTAGTATCTGCCTGGTGACATGATCTTCCAACCAGAACTTTGCATCCTGGGTACTCTTTTGCAACACTAACAGTGATATAAAGCAGCAGTGCACAAACGTGTGTGCCCCCCAGGGGGGGCGGGAGAGTTTGTAGGGGTGGTGCGGGCGGTTACAGAGGCCCCACGCCGTTCCTTACGGCATTTAAATTAAATGCCGGGGGAGGCGTGATGCCTCTGTAACTCACTTGCCTGCTGCCAGCCAAGTCTTCGGCGTCGCGTCGCCATGGCAATGCAGCATCAAATGACGCCGCGGGGTCATGTGATGTCAGGCATCGCCATGGCAACACAGTGTCAAATGACGCGGTGGAGTCACATGACATGACGTCACATGGCCCGCGACGTCACTTGACGCCGAGCCATCGGGAGAGGGGGGCGCGCACGCTGCAGCTCCCAGGAAGGGGGCTGCAGCTCAAAAAGTTTGCGCACCACTAATAAGGAACCCCTTTAGTCGAATCTTCAGCGGTAGATTACAGGAGAACGAATCGATCGGCAACTTAGCTAATCACTTGTCAGTGTGCAGATTGTCTTGATGCACATATTGAATGGGGGAAAAAATTGTTTTAAAAAAACCCGGCAGCTTGAACTGCAGCTTTAAGAGGCGTCTCCGTCCACCACGCTTTCTATGAAGAATGACTTCCTTACATTTCCCCTGAGCTTCTTACCCTTCAGTTTCGGAGCATGGCCTCCTTTCCCAACATTTCTATTTCGCTGAAATATGCTTCCCCTCCTGTACCTTGTTAGTTCCCTTGATGTATTTGAACGTTTCTCAGGCCCACGAGAGGATTACCAGATCCGAGGATTCCAGCACTGAACTTCGCCCCAGCAAACTTGCTGAGCGTAGGGGTAGGGGAGGAGTGGGGGCACATTTCTTGAGTGGGGGGAACTGGATACTGAACTGCTAGTGTAGGTCCCATCAGTGCTCCACTTGCACTTGCCACAGAAGGGAGGTGAAGTATATTCCCCTCTCTAGGCTTGCCCTGATCAGACACTCCTCAACCCTATTCTTTCTATGCTGTACATATCGAAATCCTTTAGTCATTCATGGAAACTTTGATGACGTAGACCATGCATATCACATGGTAAATCTTTGCTAAAGAGGTCCTTTATTTTGGAAAAAATATTAACCTATAATTAACCTCTCCAGTACCCTAATGATGTCATGTACGTCATGGCACTTGCCCGTTTTGCTAAGACTGACCACTCCAATGAAGCAACCAGCCCAAATGAAACTGAGGTGGAGCCCTCTCTTCTGCCATGTCTGGCATCTGGGGCATGGCATCGTCATGAGATCTCTCCCAGTTCTGCCAGAGGATGCTTAACAAACTACCTAATTTACTAAGCTCTCATTTTATTGAGTATTGAGGGGGACAATTTACTAACCAGACGTTGTATAATTTCCCTGTGGTTCGCCCTTCTGCGGCACACCCTCTGGCAAAGCAGAACATGTCATTGTAAAGATGCAGGAATTCCCTCACTAAACTGTACTTGCCAAACACAAGAAGAATTCTCAGCAATTTGCCAACTCACCACCAGCATCTGCTTTCTCAATTAGTCAAAATTTCCCTTCAAATTTTGTTTTCTTTTTGTGTGTCTTTTTCCAGTCTTCAGGACATTCCCTGCAGAGGTGGGAAAAGCCTTATTATGCCGCTGGGTAATGACCTAAGGTACTGTAGATATGATACACATGGCCCCCTTACTTTCTCAGTCCCTGAAACATTTATGCCTGCACTGTTCACAACGTACAAAATTTAGGAAGCTGGAACCGATTGATAATTGTGGGCGGATTGAGGAACGTGTGGACTAGCCCTGGAGTCGTTTTAAACTGGTTACGTTTACCTCCTAATTAATTCAAGTTTTTTTCCCCCAGGCCACTCGCTAATAAAGAGATTCTTCCATCCTTTGTAATTATATGGTTTCCGTCTCTTGCAATCATTTTATTTTGCATTATTTCAAAATAATAATAAGAGAAAAAAAACCAGACCTACTGAATTATGCTTTCTTAATACTGCACCCTTTTTATGCCGTTGGGACACATGTTGCTGGCTGTTTACTAAAGTTTGCACTACAGTATATATTTTATCAAAGAAAAGTAATCTCATTGAGATCCATGGTTGTTTATTGTCCCAGTTTTGCATCTGGGAGAATTTGACACATAACCCCATACACAAGGTGGCGAGTAAAAAAGTGACAAAAACCCTCCACTATGCAGTGTATAGCAAATAAGCACCACTTGTGAGCACATTCACATGTCTCGGACAGGTCCACAAACCTGTCTCACCATTATCTCCCAGCATACAGTGCTGCCACTGCAGCCAGGTATTCTGGGTAATGACATGCTAATCACAGGGTGTCACTTTTTCCTTCTAAGGCTAAGGCCCTGGTCTCTCCGCTGTAACACGCACCCGCGCTTTGGCGGCGCGTTCAGCCGATTCCCTGGTCTGCAGCTCACTGCAGGAGGAGAGACCGGGGGGGGCGTGGCGGAGGAGTGACGGGGGCGCGGCCATGACGTCACCCGGCAGGTTCGCCCTCATTGGCTGAACCGCCGGGGGGCGTGCCTAATCGCTCGACGCGAGTCCTGCTCTCAATTCTATTGAGAGCAGGAATAGCTCTCGCGCGATCGCTGCGGCCCTCCCTCGCAGCGGGCCCGGCGCTATTGCGGGGAGAGCTCTCGTGCGTGGCGGACGCTGTAGTAGGCAGCGGGGGCAAGGCCTTATCCATTTTAACATGGAACCCATTGCCTATAAGCGTATGCCTGTCGTATTACACTGTTTCTTTCCAGCACAACCTGGGTTAAAGAAGTGCATGGCAAGTAAACCTACTCACAGACCGCTGTTTCAACCTTTTGTAGCTCATAAGTGAAGGTGGTTACTCCCTGTGAGTGCATGTCATTACCCAGAATTCCTGGCTGCAGTGGAAACATTGTATGCTGAGAGATGATGGGGAAAGACAGGTTTGTGAACCTGTCTCAGACACGTGAATATGCTTCTAAGTGGTATATTTCTTTTCTGTACTAATACTTTCAGGTTGTCCTATAGCTGTCAGTATGCAGTAGAACATTTGTCCTTTGCAATTAAAATCATGTATGTGGCATAAGTAAAGTTGGGTCCAGCTGCCCTTTAAATAATTTGTTCAGTACCGTTAATTCAAATTTACACATTAATGCAAAATTGAAATGTGAACAAGAAAATAAAAAATAAATAGAATAATAGCAGCCCTTTATTGGTGAATAGGTCGGAGAAAGAACATAGGTTTTGTATTAAACTCGGTCGTTTACAAATTCTAAAAGTGGTGCAAATCCCCAAATTGTTTGAAATGTTGCTGACTTTTCACAAGGTGTGCTAAATTCCTTTCATTTTGTAGATGTTCTGTGTGTGTGTTTGCGGCAGTACGTTCTTAAGTGCATGCAAATGACCAAAAGGTAAGAGCAATTAAGAACTATTAATTACAAATTATAATAAAGATGGGGTTCGCTGATATAGGCAAAAGCAAACTTCTTAGATTGCTTCAATTGACTATCAGGATGATAAATTGTACCCAGGGAAATGTAAAAAAAAAACAGTTAAAAAGAAAAACATTGGCCAGGCCCCTTCAATTAGAACATTAATATATAACCCCTATTGTCTTCCGGCTGACAAACTGCAGGATTGGTGCAAAAAAGCAACACACGATTTATCTACAGTAAGAGAAAGCCCTAACTCTTATGGAAAGCAATGAGATATTCTTGTTGAGTTTTTTTTCACTTCAGTTTGCAGCCAGGTGATGCAGCCAGGTGATGCTCTCAGTGAGATAGAAGGAACGAGGGACTTCTGCCTCCAACACTTGGGCTAAGGCCCCGTTGCACGCGTCCGCACGGCTGTCTTGCTTGCCGGCGGCGCGTGCAACTCACTGCACCGTGATCTGCGGTCTGCAGGAAACTTTTTTCGTAGTGGGGGGGGGGGGGGGGGGGGGTGGCCACACGTGTCGGGGGGCATGGCCATGACGGGGGGCGGGGCCAAAACCAAAACAAAGCAGGGCTCACAGCTGGCTTGCCATTGGTTGATGGGAGCCAGTCTATGATTGGCCCCTTCGCGTACCATGTGACGCGTTGCCGCACACGAACACCATTCTCTTGTATCCCGTGCTGGCTGACGCATCACAGTACATCGTCAGTTGGCAGTGAGGAGGGACTGGGACCGGATCGTGAGTTTAAACCGCAATGGTAAGTTGCGCTCACGCCGCCGCCCACGCCACCGGGGCGCAGCGGGTCCCAGCCCTTAGGTGTCAGAGAGGAACTGGAGTGGGTCTTTGTAAAAGAGAAATCTATTGTAGGACTCAAGTGAAGTAATGGCAATGGCATGTTTATTGGGCAAATGTGGCTGAGTCACATCATTTTTTTTTATTCAAGTATAAGTTTACAGCATCTTTTATCCTTTTAATGTCCCCATGGTAACCAAACGCATACGATCTTTACCTAATCTCTGTTGTGATAAGGCTGTTTGTAAAATGAAATATATACAGGCACATTGTCTATCCGGACTGTTTTTCCTTTGTTGTTTTGTTTAATCTAATTATACTGCCATCGTTATTAGCCAAAGACTAACGGAAGAAGAATAATAATTACCAGATAGGATTAGAATGACACCAGCATGAGATAAATAGAAACTCGTTCGTTTTTAACACAGGAAGCTAATAAGTCCAACATTTTCTTTAACCCTGTGTGTGCCGGAGGGGTCGTGGTGCCTCCGGCACAGTGTGATCACATGACATTTTGGAGGAAGCGCCCTGCGCTCCATGGAACGCGATCTAAGCTAAAAAATAATATGAAAACGCCCTCGCTGGCCATGACGTAGTGACAATGTTCTGGGGCACCCAAAGGGCGAAACTAAATGGAAAAGAATCCAATTGCATTGATAAGTTGTTGATGAAAAACAAGGTATTTCTTGTCTGCTAAGCGGAACTGCCTCTTTACAGTTAAGAACTGCCAAGATATCCTGTGCCTGGCGGGCGGATCTAAGCCCCTTTGGTGAAACAAATTTTTTTTTTTAATACTTTAGGTTGTGGCAAAGTTTGATTTAAAGCAACAACATACCATTCATAAACACACAAAAACCCACGTGTGTGTGTGTGTGTGTGTGCGCGCGCCATACCATTCATAAACAAACAAAAACCCACGTGTGTGTGTGTGCGCGCGCGCCATACCATTCATAAACACACAAAAACCCAGCAAGCTCAAGAAACACCAAAACGAGAGAGAGAGAGAGAGAGAGAGAGAGAGAGAGAGAGAGAGAGAGAGAGAGAGAGAGAGAGAGAGAGAGAGAGAGAGAGAGAGAGAGAGAGAGAGAGAGAGAGAGAGAGAGAGAGAGAGAGAGAGAGAGAGAGAGAGAGAGAGAGAGAGAGAGAGAGAGTTGCCATACAATTCATGCCTTTCATATGGCAGATTAACCCCTTCAGTGGTAGAGAGGCCCTGACGAATACCTTCAGCAGAACCATGTGAGCTTGGTTGCTGCAAACCATTGTTGCCAATAAAACCAATAAAAGGTATCATCATACTAATTAATTGCCTCTTGATTTTTTTTTTTTTTTAACATGTAACACTTATTTTTTCTCCTCTTTAAAACAGGACAGTCTCCACGAGCTGTGCCTGTTGATTATTTCCCTTGGACGCCTAGCATAGCACGTGTGTCGGAATGTGAGAGTCACCAATGTGTTGGATTCTGTTGGGTTGCTTGGTGTTTGCTGCCCCCCTCTGGACGATGTTAGATGTTCTGCTTTCCTGTCCACATACACAGTATGGAAGAAAAAAACTCACTGTGGCACTCCAGTCTTAAATAAAAAATAAAAGATACATTTATTGAAACTGCTTCAATGTTTCGTGTATTACTTACACCTTCAACTTCACTGGTCCTGATGAAGGTGTAAGTAATGCACCGAAACGTTGACACGGTTTCATAAGCTTATAATGGTCCATGTTAAAATGGATAAGAAGTAAAGAGTGACGCACTGTGCTCATTTGCATGTCATTACCCAGAATCCTTGGGTGCAGCGGAAGCACTGTTTGCTAATGGGGAAAGACAAGGTTGCAGACCTGTCTGAGACATGCAACTGCACCACAAGCGCTATTTTTAATTACGGTACACCGTTTCAACAAATGTATCTTTTATTTTTAAGACTGGGGTGCCAGTGACTTTTTTTATATATGGATTGCACACAGATGCGGTGTCTGTTTAGCACCCAGCAAATTTTGAGCAGCCATGTTTTGCTGCTTGCGTATAACCAGGTGTACAGACCTCAGTCTACCTATTCTTCAGGTTTCCTGTCCAACTGAACACTATGCTGGACAGACAATCAGGGAGAAACCCAGGCTGATTTTAGTTCTAAACCAACATTTCATGCTCTTCAGACGTTCTCACAGCACATTTTTCTGCCATCCTCTGCATTCTGGGCATTGCAATCCCCTATCTATCCTGAAGATTCATAACCATTTGCTACTAAGCCACACTCTTTAGACCTGTGTGGAATATACTAATAGAATGGGAAATTTCGCCTGCGTTTGTGTGTGGTAAGAGGTGACTTGCCAAAGGGATTTAATGAAATAGCTTCTTGTGGACACGGGAAAATTGGATATTAATGAAAAAATAGTTGGGGTTGATTTGCTGTATTAAAAAGGATGTTTTTTCTCTATATCATAGGTTTGTGGTTTCTGGTTTTATTATATGAGTCAAAGCTGAAATGTTAAGATTTGGACATCGTCATAAAAATTCATGGAGGAGATGAGAATTACAATTCTGATAGGAAAATGCCTTAATATTTCAGTTTAAGGTAGAACACAAGCAGGCGTGGCCAACTCCTGTCCACCAGGGCCACCAACAGGTCAGATTTTCAGGATATCGCTGCTTCAGCACAGGTGGCTCAATCAGTGGCACAGTCATTAGGACTGATTGAGCCACCTGTGCTGAAGCAGGGATATTTTTTAAACCAGACCTGTTGGTGGCCCTTGAGGACTGGAGTTGGCCATCCCTGCCCTGGTGTCTTACTACCATATTAATCCTACAAGCACATATATTGCACACATGCAAACACGCAGATAAATATTCATCACATTAAATTCATTTATGTCCCTGTTGCATTTATCCAGAGAGAAGCAAGAAACAATATTTTTACATATTTTCTGTGTTTCAAAAGATACCATATTTGCCATTTTGACTTTTTAATGTGTTAAATGTAAGACTTCGCGATTAAAGGGCCTGATATGTAACAGGATAGAGAAGGTGTCTTTTCAGTTCCCCTGCAAGAAACACCAAATGAACCTTATTGGAATTTTAGAGGACAGGTAGAAATAGGATTATTATTGCTGTGTTTGGAGATAAAGGATATAAAGTCACTTAGCACAATAACACACAGGCTAACTTTGTCAAACCATCTTCATAGAAAAAGAATGGGTTCTATTAAGGGTCAGGGAAGAGCAAGAAGCCAGAAAAAATGCTGTCTGCCCCTTCGGTTCCCAGCAAGAAATTCTTATCTGTTGGCTCCAGCCATACAGCCTCATCTTTTTGTAGTTGGAGAACCACTCCCCCAGTGGTCACCTGGAAGATATTGTAGACTTGATCACAGAAGGTAGCTACCTTGCTGCCCTTAGCTATGCCCTTCATGATATTTATACACAGATGGCCCCTTGAGGTAGCATGATAGGTGAAATAATAGATGCCAGGTATCTGACACGTGAATTTCCCGATTTTTGACTCGTAGTGGTCATTTTCATTGGTAATGACTCGATCAAAACGAATAGGCTGATCCTTTCTGGGGTGCGAAGAGGATAGTCTTCGTGCGGAGAAGGCGGACTTAAGGCTGGTCTTGTAGTCTCCTGATTCACCTTTTGGACCCTTTGGACCAGGCTGCCCTGACAGACCAGGGGGGCCCATTGGCCCTTTTGGCCCAACTTTCCCAGGATTACCCGGCTGTCCTGGATCACCCATCTGCCCATTTTCGCTCCAGCCTTCAAATACACCTGGAGAACCTGACAAAAAAAAGCCAAATTAAACGGTTGAAAAAATTCTTGACAAGAAGGAACTGCATTTTCTTTAAACAAATAGCTTTAGGAACAAGTATTATCATCATTACACGCATTGTGCTGCTCAGCCACTGTGGTTTTAGGCTGATTGGCATATCCCAGTGATGAGATGACAATTCCTTCACATTGGGATGATGGTTAACTTCTTACCTACATCTCCTTTTGTTCCATGTGGCCCATCTTTACCATTTGGCCCTGGAGCTCCTGGAATACCTGGTAAACCTGGCATGGTATAAGGGCCTTTGCAGCTCTGTGACTTGGCTAGTGGAATAACCATGAGGAGCATCAACAGCCTGGCTGCCATTTGCCAGGTTTTCATTTGGGGTTCTGTTCAGAAAAGGCCTCTCTCTGGAAAGTTACACAAATAAGGTTAATTAGCATTTATTGTTCTTTTGGACGACCGTTTATCTTCAGATGTGCCCTAGATTGCAAAGAAATTCCTTTTTTGGCTCCTTCAACAACTAGCAACTAAAGCCCAGATCCACAAAAGGGTGCTGAGGCCGGCTAAATCGTAGCACCATTTTGTGGTTCCGTGCCTACGTCTCAACGCCTCCATTTTAGATGCTGTAAGTTACCTAGTGCAGTGCTACAAGTGTTTTTCAGCTCTTGAATGTTTTAGTCCACAGCGCTAACAGGATGCAGAATTGCACATGTCTATTTGTGCTAAGACTAACTGAATGTAAGAAATTAGGACGTGCCTAATATGAATTGCTTTTGTTTATATATTTTTGAGCTGAACACAAAACAGTCACAAAAATGCAGAACAGTAACAAAAACTATGTAAAAACAGTGCAAACAATGTCCAAGAAATTCTGCAACAGATGCACAGTTAATATTAAAAAAAAAAAAAACTCCAATGCTTGATCACAAAATAAATATGGGAAAAAAAGCAGTTTTGAAGCAAAAGTCTATTTCTGAAAGGTTCAGAATTATTTTGGTCCCGACCCACTCAAATATTCATGCTACGTTGGGAAATTAATTTATACACTTTACATAAGCCACTTTTTAGCTTAAGAAATTAGAAGTAGAGAATGAATAGTATGGCGGGCTCATTATTTTCTTCTTAATACAAGGTTGTTGTATACTAGCGCTGAAGGGGTGACATGCCCTGCCTTAAAGAACACAAGGGTATTGCCAGAACTTCCCCGGCATGCCTGGGAATGCTAACATTTAAAGAGCCACTTAGCGAAATTGTTTTAAACAGGCTCATTTGTCAATAAACATAACATCTCCAACCTGAGAATAAGCATGTGTCAGTTCAGAAAATAGTGGAACCTGAGGGAGATCCTGTTATGTCCTACAATTACAAACATCTGACATGCTAAAACTGTGTGTCTTCTACAAGATATTTCCATTGCAAGTGAGAGTTTGCAACAGGAAAACAATAACAATTTGGCATTATGGTGTCATAGACTTAGTAAAAGCAATGGACAGGTGTGCCAAATTCTATGATGTGTTATGCTAAACATACTCATATATTTAAGTGACCATTATTATATGTATTTGAAAGCTAAATCTATGCTCTAGTTTCTCACTCGCATTCCTTCAATGAAAGTGAAGAGATATTTGAATGCAAGGCTCAAGGATGGAAATGAAGGAGTATGAGGGTGTACATGTAGTATTAATGGAATTATTCTTATCTCAAAGACAGGGGCTTTGATGATGTTGAGACTTTCATGTGACTGAGACTGGACATCATCGGTTCTTTCAATGTAATGTTCCAGTTTCTATATTGGTTCTGGACATTTTCGTAGGGCTAACATATAAAATAAATGACATTATAATTTTACATTATAATTACATTATTATGTAGGGGGAAATGTCAGTGCTACTGGGCATTTTGTGATGCTATTTACCACAATACATATGCATTATCATTGAATCATATGAAACATGGTGAAAATCCATTGCTACAAATAAAACAGCTGATATCTGTGTATAGCACTCATGTTTTTTTCATTCAAATGTATCATCAAATTCTTAAAAATACAGTATTTTCACTGCAGAATTAGAGCATTATTTGTTGGAAATATGCAAATGTAACAAGGAGCGACATTTTTACGAGAATAAATTTGGTTTATATCGCAAGTTACTGGTTCAAGGTCACTGGCTCTTGTCCCGAGCTCTCCATCTTAGACAGAAGATGCCGTTAACATTATGTCACAGCTTCACCCTCTTATCTCTCATATGTTACCAGCTCCCTGCCACATCTGCATCAGCAAGACTCGGTTTCCACTATCTACCTAAATCCAAATCTGAACATTTTCCTACCAACCAGGAAGACCAGAGATGTACGTTTCTGTCAATGATAAGTGTCACATTTCCCCTGAAGCATTTGTCTCTTACCTTCCTTTCTCCTCTAGATCTAGGTGGAAAAACAAGGCTTTGGGGATATCTTCGCCTGCCTTTTGCCATCGATGCCCATTGCACAATTGCAGGCCAGCAGAAAGGAGAAGTTGAAGGAGAAGTTGCTGTATTGGTACAAAGGAAATAAAACAACCACTTGATGCATGTCCCTGTTTTCACACATTTGGCACTTATTATTTTTTGCATTTTGGTGGTTTCATATCCTGCTTTTTCTTCGCCACCCATCTCAGATTACATTTACTGAGCTCATCATCAAGTTGCGCAAAACAAGAAAAACGTGAAAAATTAACCGTGTGTTGGACGTGCGAGATACGCAATGGGGTGAGAGTAACATTTCGTATTAGAATGGAAATGTTGAAGTGCACTATATAGTGCTATAGAGATTCTAGACATTATTAACACACCCGTTCCGTGTAAAACAGTGATTTTCATTCAAATAATGAAGTCTGCCCTATTCATGACGTCTGATGCTCAAAGTTATAAATGCCCAAGGAACAAGTTAAGAATTGAAATACCAAACTGCTATTATAACTAGAAAGATTATACTGTATGACACCTATTCGTTTAAAACAGCTCAGCATCTCTAATTCCTGTACACTGTTTGTACACAATGCATATACATTGTAGAAAAAGAATTCCGGTTGTCATGCAAATGATCATCATTATTATTAATGCGGTGTTCATTCTCTTTGGCGTGATTGATATAATAATAATTGTTTGTTCTTGTATAGCGCTGCTAGTTTTACACAGCGCTTTACAGAGACAGTTTTGCAGACACAGTCCCTGCCCTGTAGAGCTTACAATCTATGTTTGTTGGTGCCTGAGGCACAGGGAGATAAAATGACTTGCCCAAGCTCACACAGAGAATTGAACCAGGTTCCCCTGCTTCAAACTCAGTGCCAGTCAGTGTCGTTACTCACTGAACCACTCCTTTTCTCATATATATCACTGTCCATATATTTGTTCATATTTTCAGAATAGTTAATGCTTTTTTCAACATTTCTGACAGTTTTATGGAGCGCTTAGTTAAAACCATCACGATTTTAATTTATGTTTTTATGTGACTTTTTGACTGCACTGAAACATGATAGAATGACGCTTTAATATATTGTTTACTTGTCTCTAGTTTACCCTTTAAACCACAGTTACTAGAAACAGTGATTCACAACCTTTTATGCCTCATTCTGTGGAAAATCTCAGACAGCATTACTTGCACATCAAAGCTGTGGATGAGTGACAAGGCAGCACAGGCTGTGTGCAGGTTAAGAGACTGATGGGAATAGTCACATGAATAAGAGTTCAACCAGCTAAAACTAACCACAGAATAACTTGCAGAATGAGGTATAAACCTTGAAATTTTGTGAATCACTATTTGTGCACAAAGTAAATGTAAAGTTATGGTTTGTTATGCGTAACCAGTGGCCAGAGTAACTTCTCACTCTACAGAGAGCTCCTTTCTAATTTATATGTGGGTTATTTGATTAACATGTTTCGGATGGCTATTGAAGAGGTACATTTTGTCTCTTGGGGAGCTTACTACCGGTATGGTCTCGTAACTCTTGTTGTAAGACATACACCCACTGGCCCACTCATAGCCGATTGTACAGACCCCATTGCAGACCTCACAGACTGAGGCTATTTGGGGGTAAGTGGCTGGAGAGAGCCAGATACCCTGCAATGGTGGTTGATAGGGGACAGAGGGAATAGCGTGAAGACCATTTAATGCTTTCATTGTCTGCAAATGTACCTATTGCAGTGGCCTACCTACAGTAATTGCCATTTGTCAAGAATGGAGAATTGAAGGGCTTAATGCAATGCATCAAGAAACAGTTTCATGTGAATCAAGCTCACAAAGTGGATCTTTTGTCAGGATTCACTAAGCTCCAATAAAGGTTATCGGTCAAAGCTAGTTACCCTCGTATGGCAGTTAATACTGGCCGAGCGCTGCTAGCCCTTATCTGAGCTTAGTCAATTCCCCTGTTTGTGTATTTTGTGTAATGTTTAATTTACAACATGTGTTCCCTAACATCAATATATCATGTTTTTTTTTTTTTTTTAAATAAGTACTTTTTTTTTGTGGCATCTGCAAGTTATTTGGGGAGTATATATTGCTATATATGTTACCACACACAACTATTATCAATGTGGAAGAGATAGGGGAGATTTTTTCCAGTGCCAATGTCTTCATCTCTTGCTATCACTTACACTTATTCCATGTGATTGACACATCAGTGCAAATAATAGTAAGACTCTTTATCTGAAATAATATTGTTTACAGCACAACTGCTTATTGCAAACCCCCTGCCCCCACCAAATTACTTCAATCAAAGACAAGACGACCAAGAGAGACATGTCAGCAACATGTGGTCAGGGTAGGTCAAGTATGTCAAATCATTTTGCATGACCACAGCAATTAAGTATTTATTTACAAAATGTTTTATCAGGAAGTAATACATTGAGAGTTACCTCTCATTTTCAAGTATGTCCTGGGCACAGAGTTAAGATAACAAATAATACATGGTTACAAATACAGTTCCATAAGTGAACAGGGTATACATTATATACAAGACATTGCATGCACAGTTAAAGATAATCTATTATAGGTGTATGTAACAGTTCCAGACCAGGTTAAATGTGAGACAGCTTTAGTTTTGAAAGAACTTAAACTTGTAGTGGATGTGAGAGTCTCCGGTAGGTTGTTCCAGTTTTGGGGTGCACGGTAAGAGAAGGAGGAGCGGCTGGATACTCTGCTGAGCCTTGGGACCATGAACAGTCTTTTGGAGTCAGATCTCAGATGATAAGTGCTGCATGTGGTAGAGCAGACAATGATGGTAATGTGCAATATATTTTGGGGGAAAAGGATGAAACTGCAAGTTTGCAGGACACATTGATTGTTTCAGTCCTGGTCTTGACATTTTCTTACCTTGGTGGAGGCATTTTGTAAATTGTGATCTACAGTATGAGGACGTAGATGTCCTAACACAAAGGTTGAAGTCTTGGACGAACCTATGATGCAGACATGATTGTTAAGCATGTGTCTGTTCACCTCTATAGATGGAGTAATGCTAAATTCTATTCATCTTTTAGAAGGCAGTTCTCACAACAATTAATTACAAGACATTGTGGATTGCCAGTAATTATATGAGTAATCTGTTAGATCGATAGAAATATGATAGCAAAGTAGCTAGAGTCAACAAAATAATAATATTAAGCGAAATAAAGTGTTAATGTAGTGTTATATTATTCATGTCTTTGCTCACTTCCCAGCCCCTGGTTAAATCCTTAATCCCTTTTCGGCGGAAAGAAAAAACTGTGATCGTTAATTTAAGCCTAACCAGTGTTTTCTTATTATCAGAACAAAAGACCTTCCTTGTTTCACATACTGTTTTGTCTTGAAATGCTAATTTAATTAACTTTTTTTTTTTTTTGATTAAAAAATACAGGGCGTTTTGTTTAATCTCAGAGACAAGGTCAGGGTGACGTGATTGGATATGCCAACAGACCTCCTCACTAACTAATGCCATGTGCTCGGGGCTAGGAAAATATACATAAGGATCAGCGTTAAAGGGTTATTTATCAAGGGCCGCTAAAGGCACAAAAAAAAAAAAGGCAAGCAAAATACTCGAGATTGTCAAGAACGGCGATGATCTCATAATTTTTCAAATGCTATATCATGTGCAGTGTGTGGCACTGGGCTGCTAATTCCTAATTATATGTAAGTGATTAATAATAGGAGAGCTGTGTGAAGATTTTGAGATCATCCCCTAGCTAAGTAATTAATACTGAGGAGTGTAACGAAGCATATGTTTTTGAGTTTGTTGTGATGGACGTCTGCTGGCTTCACAAGTGAAGTGATGCTGGGTAAAAGCCCTGCACGCGGCTTCCTGCCCAGTGCCCCGTGAGGGGGGCGCAAAAGAGCGCGTTACAAAAAGTCACGTGCTATAATAAAAAAAAAGCCATCCACAGGGAAGTCATTCACTAAATCAGTGTATATGATAGTAATAATTAATCTTTCCCTGTATAACACTGGCAGTATATGCAATGCTGTACATCATTTTTTTTGCTGGCACAGGTCCCTGCCCTGTAGAGCTTACAATCTAATTTTTTTGGGTGCATGAGGCACAGGGAGCCGAGGGGAGTTGGCCAAAGGCACAAGGAGCTGAGACCAGGATTTGAACCAGGCTGCCCTGCTTCAAACTCAGTGTCAATTGTTTTCAGAGCCAGGGTCTTCACTCACTGAGCCCTGTGGCACGTTATATGCCATTCAACTGATGTCCCCCTGTAACAGCTACTGCACTGATTTACTGATGCTAAATCTATGCAAAGTGCACACTATGTTCACTGTGTTTCAGTTGCAGGCCTTTGCACTGAGTTATATCAGCAATCTTACTTTTTTAGCACTTTTGCAGCTGTGGGTGTCAGTGTTGGGTGGCAGCATAGTGAATAATGCAGCGATTAGAGATGGACAAAACCGCCCACATCCGTTTCCCGGATTTTCTCACATTTTCACCACCCCCGAGATCCGTTTCGTGGTGAAAAATCCATGGACAGATTTGGTCATTTTTAATCTGCGCGGATTCATCACAGTCGGCCGTTGGATACAATCCGTGGATTAAATTCTACAAATCCGCCCATCGGTTACGTAATCCGTGGAGTGAATAGGTAATATTAATAAAAAATCCGGGAAAATGTGAATCGCCCTTTTTGAGACTGTTCCGCTGAAATTCGCGGACCAAAGGAATCGGCGGATCCCTTGCAGATCTAAATCTGCCCCCAAAAGTGCCCATCTCTAGCAGTGATCTATCTATGTAGTAGACGTTACTGTAGCGGCAACGTTTAAAAAGTGCCTGACTTTGCAATGCATGCAATAATATCTTCTATATCTGTATCTATCTGTATCTATCTATTTATCCATCTATCTATCGTCTCTTTTCTCTCTATTCTTAGATCTGGGAGATGCAGGTCTATGTACTTGTTTTAGGCGTTTTACTGACCAAATGTGGTGAGTATTTCCCATTTGTAAGACTGCAGAAGTAGTGTTCCAGACGACAACTAGTTCAATAGTTTTGTTTTAGAGTAGTACTTGAATCATTGCAGTTTTACACATAAGTGAGAAAAACGCAGAGTACCCATTTTGGGTGGGAGACAATTAACTCTGAAATAAACGTTCATTCTCTATGAGTTGCATAGATTTGGAGTTTAGGCTCGTTGATTTTTAGCATCAGCGATCTTGTAAACTTCAGAGGAGTCTCAGTGATAAAATCAGTACTTCTCCATCAACCTTCACAGTGCCCTAAAGATATGCCGGGTCCAGCGTGTGCCCTGGCACCCCGAGGCCTTATCGTGTATTAGGTATTGTAGGGGCTGATCCAATGGAGGGGCCAGCCTGATCCAAACAGAAGCGGTGCCTGGGCAAGTCATGAGAACGCTCCAGGAGCAATCGCCATGTAGAAGTGTTGGAGGTCGTGTGCCACTCTGGTGCTGACAGACGCACCCGGCACGGTAAGGGTTAAAATGTCATTTTTGGACAAGAACGTCTAAGTCTCGCTGATTTTGTTCCAAATCTGTTTATGATATTTCTCTTTCTTAAAGCTGAAGACCAAGCAATATCCTACGTGTTTTTTTTAAATAAATCAGTTCTGTACTATGAGAAAATACTTGTACTGTAGCAATTTTTAAACAACTCTGAATGACATTTTAAATGTATCATAATGTAACCAGCCTTTTTTGCTTCTATAGCAACCATTTACAAAGTCACAGATACTGAGTCAATACTCCTCTGCAGCTATTTAGTGAACCCCCGAGCCGAATCTTGGCCGATCGATCGGCAATATAGCTAATTAATATCATTGTGTAGATTGTATTGATACACATATTAAAGGGGGGGAAACTATGCCCACTATATAAATATTCTAAAATCTAGACATTTAAGTGAATGAAAAAAGAAGCTTATTTTATACATAGATGGAAGGGACTTACACAAGTTAGTCTTCACAGATGTTTGTCAGAGCGCATGTACTTTTTAATTATAGACTGATGTTATGTAGTATCTTGTTATGTCATTAGTAAATATAGGAAGTGGTAATCACACAAAAGGCTTTGGTTTAAATACATCTGATTGTGTTTATTTAGCTTTATTCCTAAAGAAAAGCAACTCAATAATTAAGAAAGACATTCCCAGGAAAAGTTATCACTTCAAGTTAAACTTAGGAGAAACTGACAATGCATGTGTTGCAATGTGATGCATGATCCAGCACTGAAAGAATTAGTTAATACGACAATCAAGGGACATATTTTTGGTATTACTGCCTGTAAGAAGCGGTCACTGACATTGTTAGCGCCTTAATTATGTAGGTTTTGCATGTCTTCAAAACAATTTGCTTGAAGCATTTATTGCACGGCAGTATTTATTTGTTAATCAGCTTGAGTCATTTAATAACAATTCCACATATACATGTTATTTACATTACAGGCAGTCACATCAAAGGCAAAATAACTGCAAATGTGCTTCAAAAGCATTCAGGTCTTTATTACATTAAAAGAGCCATCCTCGAGCAAAATGCAAGTCCATGACAGTGATATTTTAAGGGATTACATCTTGGTGACTGATACCTTAAAAAAATCTAAAAACTCGAACGTTATTAAACATGTTTCAATGTTATTTTGCTCAGCTGTGGAGATCTCTTCCCATTGCTTGGGAATGCAGAGATTTGGTCACCATTTCTTAGGTTTTTTAAAATAATAATTTGCCTCCCTGTCCTGACCAGAGTACAAAGAGCAACATAGAACAAATGTGTGAATGTATTGGCTCCTCTGATCTTTCTTTACACAATGTGACTTTTAACAGCTGCTGGCTGGGGACCTTTCATTCAGATAATGGGATGTCAATTGGCTGCTTTGGTTGATATGCTGTAGATGCAGATGAGCTTGAAAATGCATCATTGACCCATGGCCATTATTACCCTAGATCAGGGGTAGCCAACTCCAGTCCTACCAACAAGTCAGGGTTTCAGGATATCCCTGCTTCAGCACAGGGGAATCAGTGGCTCAGTCCTATAATAATTGTTTGTTCTTGTATAGTGCTGCTACAGTAGTTGTACGTAGTGCTGTACAGAGACATTTTGCAGATACAGTCCCTGCTCCCTATGTAGTTTACAATCTATGTTATTGGTGCCCAAGGCACAGGGAGATAAAGTGACTTGCCCAAGGTCACAAGGAGCCGATACCAGGAATTGAACCAGGTTCCCCTGCGTCAAAGTCATTGCCAGTCAGTGTCTTTACTCACTGAGCCCCTCCTTCTTCTCCTGTCTCCTTCTGAGCCACTGATTCAGCCACCTGTGCTGAAGCAAGGATATCCTGAAAACCTGACCTGTTGGTAGCCCTTGAGGACTGAGTTGACCACCCCATGCCCTAGACACAGGTATAATTTTACCCTATACAGTATTTCCCTTTTTTCTCCACTGCTGACTTTGCATATTTATTAGTAAGTTGCACACAATTCCAAAGCGACAAGTCAGTTGTGGGCATCTCTTGATAAGGAGCAGGTAACATATCACATTATCAGTCTAACTTTCTTGATGTTTATTTCTAGTAATGCATTATTATTCTGCGTTTACAATTGTTTCGTGCAAAACCTGTACACTCCCTGTCAAGTTAAGCCTCCAATTAATTTCGCTAAGGGCTACTAAGCGTTGACCTGCCTGGTAATTAGGTGTCTTTTCTTTGGCAGTATAAGCTGTACTGTACATGCGAAGGAAGATGGGACATTTTATTAGTGATGCACATCTAGAGAAAGTTTTGCTGAAAGGCAGCAATAGATTATTAGTGGCATCAGCTGCTGTCTATCTAGTGGAACTGGGTACAACCTTGTGTTCAAGTTTCTGCCTGTCATACATGTATGTCCAGATCTAAAGGGTTTGGGGTAACGCACAGTATATTCCTTCTAGGATTAATGGCAGACAAGCTTAAATAAGCATCTCATCACTGATGACTTTCATTTCAGCTAAATTAGCAACACGTTTGATGGCAGGATAGGATAGAATGATAGGGCCATATCTACCAAGTGGTGCTTTGCCATTGGACACCTTCCAGTGCCGTAAAACACCTTAAAGCCCAATCAAGTGAATGGCCATAATCTGTCTGTTGGTGCCAGAGAATGAATTTTGATAGAAATAAGTAATTAATAAATATGGCCCACAATCCTGCCATTTATTGTGTTAAAAATGGTCTTAATTCGTAATATAAACTTGTGGTGTGCAACAGACTCAGGGGTCAAATTATTAAACTATTTTCCTAGAAGCTTGGGTACTGACATTTGTAATTGGGCATCATTCAGTTTTCACCCTCGATACGAAAACACCATCATATACTTAACAGGTTTGGGACATTTCAGGGCACATTTGCTAAACAGTTCTAGTCCAAAGAAACGTCCCTGCGTCAGAAGACACCTTGCAGCCCCTTTACTGGAATGGTCCTGTCAACTGTCTTCCAACGCTGGGAGGTGCCTTACAACATAGCACCGCTTAGTAATTCTGGGCCTTTGTCTTTCTAAGAATCAGATATCCTTAATATATTTTGGAAACGAGGATATGAAAATCACTTCAATAGCTAAATGGTTAGAGGAGGAAACATCTGTGACCTTTAATCTGGAAATATAAGGAAACCTGAGAAGACGCTATCATTATTTTCAATGCCTATCAAACCATTGTAATCGTTGACTGCCAGCCAGACCTGCTGGTCTTTGGTGAGTTGTACAAGAACCCCGCCAGATGTGACCTGAATCTTGTTGGACATATGGTCACAGAAGTTTGCCTTGATCTCATTGTTCACAAGCAGAGAGACACAAAGGTTGTATGCCTGGGAGACGTGATAGGTAAAATAGTACAGTCCTGCGATCCTACAAGTAAATCTTCCTGTGGCTACATTGTAGTCTTTATGATCATTAGTGATCTCCCTGGTGAATATGATGGGCGAATTTTTGGCAGGGTACTCTGCCGTCATTCTTGCCACTGTGAATGCAGATTGATACTGACGCTTATGATCGCCAGGTGTTCCATGTTCTCCTTTTAGGCCCAGCTCCCCTTTCTCTCCTTCAGGCCCATGGGGTCCCTTAGGGCCATTTTTGCCTGTAGGACCTGGCACACCTATGACTCCTTTTTCACCTTTCAGTACGTGGCTTCTGAGTGCAGCTGGGATACCTGGTATAATGGAAAATGTGCAATAAGCATCACTTGTCAGATATTCATGCTATTATAAACCCTTTTGATTCACAGACTTTCATACATTGCTTGGAGTCTCCAGTGGTAGTTTCATCACCCGGGCACTGCCAGGGGCCAGGGACCCTACATGGGACAGTCCTACTCGGGAGGACATTTGGAAATGATGATGGCAACCAGATTCTTACATTATCCTATTGCCACATGCAATGCCCAGGAACCCCCAGAGTAGTAATGATAAATTGTGTATTATACTTCCCTGTATAATGTCGGGTATAATATATCTGTAATGTGTTGTGCCGGCCCGGCTCTGTTGAAATGAAAATTCAGAGCCTGGGCAGAGCACAGGGCAAAGCAAATGGGTCATTTACCCCTGGTACCTCTTCTCGGGACTGTGAAAACTATTGTTGTAATGTTCACTCTTATGTGTTTGGAAGTACAGGATTTTAAAATCATATATAAATGAAAATACAGAGCATGGGCAGAGCGTAGAGCACAGGGCAGAGCAAGAGCACTGCATGGGCAGAGCACAGGGCAGAGCTCAAGGAGAGCACAGGCACAGCATGGGCAGACCACAAATCACAGCATGGGCAGAGCATAAATCACAGCATGGGCAGACCACAGGGCGTAGCATGGGCAGACCACAAAGCACAGCATGGGCAGAGCACAGGGGGGCACTTACCTCTGGTACCTCTTCTCGGGACTGTGATAACTATTGTTGTGCTATTCACTCTTGTGTTTTTGGCAGTACTTGCTTTTAAAGCATATTAAATATAGCAACAAGTACAGTATTGATAAAACTCACAAAGTGTCATATAGACTAGGAGTGCAAGCTCAACTTATTGTGCAGCGAGGTACAATGGGGATACTGAGTGCTATAAATTACATAAACAGGATGACGTATCAAATAAGGACAGTCTAGAGAGAATGAGGGTCAATGCTGAAACAAAAGGTAAAGTGGCTGCTCAATGTGGGACTGAGAATAAATCCGGATGGGGTATGGTCCCACCATACAGCTGGTCCCGTGAAGGATTACTACATCATCCTTAATATAATGAAAAACTATTTTTGTTACAGTATTTGTTGTTTGAATATTAAAAATGACAATTTGTAATATTTGATTTGTTTGAAAGAAAATTTACTTTTTGTCCTTGTCATTGTATTTAATATTGTCTTTATTTTTTTAATCAATAAGACACAGCATTAGTATCAAATAGACAAATTGCCCAGGACTATAGCCTAATGCAGTGATTTCCAACCTTTTTTGTTTGGAGGAACCCTTGAAGTATTTCGAAAAATCTCGGGGAACCCCTATCTGGCTGACACATATTAAGTTCGACAGGGGTCAGTCACAACATTTCACACCTCACGAGCCACCTCTATTCCCCACCCTCTACCCATGTATTTCTCTCCCATCCATCTCACTAACTCTCCCCCCTCCCGCCTCGCATGTATTTATCCCTTGCGTCTCTCTCTTACTCCCTCTTTTCCTCACTCACTCCCTCCCTCCGGCCCTCCTCTCTTCTCTCACTCGCCCCTACCTTCCGTCAATTACCCCACTCTCTCTCAATCCACCCTACAAAATACATACCAAAATACATACCAAACCCAAGGGGGGGGGGGGGTCTCTGTGGTCCATAGAGGAACCCCTGAGACTGCTTCAGGGAGCCCCAGGGTTCCACAGAACCCTGGTTGGGAATCACTGGCCTAATGCATGACTTGAACGCCACTATTATAACAGTTTTATTTATTATAAAGATGTTTTAAAGTGCCTTCAACCAGCTAACTGCTGCTCTTTTCATTTGAAAATGCTGTTCACCAACCTCACATCTATCAGCCTAAAATATATGAATGAAAAAGATATGAAATAATAAAAAATGAGGTAATACTACTTTATGTACTGACATATATGAATCGCATGTATATGCACAGCATATCATTCATTGTTAACTATAACAAAAGACTGCTTACTTTTTAATATATTACAAAAAAGAACAGACTGTATCATAACAAGAGTATATTATATCTCCTTGGACTTGAGGTTTCAGTATCCCCAGTGTCTGTCTTTAGTATCACTCTCCCGCAAAGCAAACTTTCCTTATCCTATCTGTTATTCTTTTTGCAATGTGATACAGCATTTACCTGCTTCACATCAGCTAGAAATGACCTCACTAATGAAAATACTCTGTGGTTCCTTTACAGCAGGAGAGCATCATCTTTTCTTAATCATAGCACATGTGCACCCAGATAAAAAAAAAAAAAACACAGCTAGATGACCCGGGCAGCAGAAAAGCTACACCCTTGAAAAATAAACACTTTTTGGTGATCATTTGTTTAATTGATTCTTATCTATCTTATCGTATGGCAGTCTTCTGGTTCAAAGATTTTCTGGCAAGAAAAAAAAAATGGATACTCCCATAAGATTGAAAGAAATGATTAGTTTTTTTTTCAAGTTTTTTTTTTTTTTTAAATACATTTTGGATGGATATCTAAAGATATTGTTTCTTAAACTGCCGCATAAAATAAGTTCATGAATGTTTCAATAACAGTTTCTCTTTAATTTCAACATTTTGGAAACATTTTTTAGCAACAGTACTGTATATTCTCCCAGTTTAGGTGTGAGATGTAGCCACTCTTGAAGCAGCAAAACATGTGCAATCTTACAGTATGTGTGTTTAAAAAAAAAAAAAATATATATATATATATTAGTTCTGTTGTATTAGATAATAGTGATTTTTTTTTCCATTTTTTTATTGAACTCTTAATGCCATTTTTATTTGGTTTTAAAGCATCTTTTGATTTCTATAGCAGGTTTTTGCCCACCTCCCCAGCAGTGGGGATCCTGTTTGTGATCATTTGTTGCCAATGTTCCCAGTAATTTGAGCTGTCAACTGTTTCAATAGATACTATTGCCTTTGTAATATCAAAATAAATTGTAGCTGTTGAGTTACACTGACTGAAGGATTGATTGAAACTGAAAGGCGGCCAATTTGTTAGGCACGCAATCAGGTTTTTTACAGATTTATAAAAGGAGAGCCAAATCATTACCAGCTTGGGTTAGAATGTAGAATTATACATTGTCGCATGCTTTATATATAGAAATAAGAAAGGCTCCTGTTCTATATACTATGAAGCCGCCTTCGCCTTGTTAAGGAAGATTTCCGCTTCATTGAATAGATAACGTTTTACTTGTTAGTGCTTTTATGTATATTTCAGGTGTACAACAATGTAAAAAGCTACACGGAGTATGTGGTTTCTGTGGAAACAGTATCAATGACCAAGATAAAAAAAAATGGTTGTACAAAAATACAAAGCCATTACATAAAATACAGCATCTAGGGTAGTTCATGTGGCATAAAGTATTATCTGCTAACATTTGACTTTACCTGGTTCCCCTTGAACACCTTTGTAGCCATCCCTTCCATCTTTCCCTGGGGTTCCGGGGATGCCTGGCAGACCAGGAGTGGCAGACGTGCATGGACAGGTCTCACATCCCACCAAGCTCACCAACGCCAGGAGAATAAGTCCAGTGCTCAGAGACATCCTTATGTGGCTGTTCATCTCTGATTCTGGAAAGAACTACACATCAAGCCATAGGATTAGCACTTAAGGGAGTTATAGTTATGATCAGTGTTCGACAAATCCATTAAAATACAGGCCCGTGGCGACTGGATTTGACCCCAGGCCCGTGGCGACCTCCTCATGGCCGACCCCAAGCAGGGCGGGATTGGGAGCGGGACTAGGTGGCCAGTAGATTTTTTGGTTCGGCGAGTAGATTTTTGGGTGATTTGTCAACCACTGGTTATGATATTGCTTGGGATCAGGCACATGACCATAATATTATAAAAAATAGATGAATGTTTGAAACGTTATAGCCCTCACCATGGCTACCAATTTGACTCATGTCTCATGGACTAGACAATCCATTTCTGTTTTCATTGAAACATTTTCTCTCCTCTGCACTAAGAATCCCATGTTACTTAAGAATGATTTAAGAAAATGATACAGAACTGTGCCTGCATATCTTGCAGACCTAAATACGGTTGGCAATGCTATTTCCACATAGCAATCCAGAGGAATACTACTACATGTGTGTGATTTGTGATTGTAAACATAGGTCTGAAAGGTAGCACTACTCACTTTGAGTACTGTAAGTTGACATTGTCTGAGAAATACTTGCTTGCAATTCTTTTTATATAGTTTATATATATATATATATATATATATATATATATATATATAATATATATATATATATATATAGATTTTTTATTGTAAAATTGGGGTACAGAAGGGAAAAAGGGTAGGGGAAATTGTTACGCATTACAGTACATCGGCATTCCTTTATTCATATAGGTAGCTCACCTTACTGAACATACATAATTGTAGTGTTGTACAAAAATCGCATACGTCAGTCACTCACGGGATGGAGGGATGGTGGGGGGGCAACCATAAGGGATAGAACACAGTAACTAACATGGGGAGGGGGTGGGGGGGGGGGGGTAGGGAGGGGAGGGGATGAGGGGGTGGGAGGGGATGAGGTGAGGGAGGGGAAATTACAACAGTATTCTCAGAATTACACCTCAGCGTCTCGTCCATATAGTTTTTTTTATAAACTAATAATAGTAAAACATATATAAAATAATAATAATAGTAAAAATAATAATAGTTTATTAAGTAAGTTTTTTTTAATCTTAAGTTCTGGTGTCTAAGGCATGGAAATAAGACATTTGTAGATGGATCTCACACTCGGTTTCAAACCATGTACTGTAAACAACAACACCCTTCTGAATGTTTCCAATGTGCGATCACATTGTTACATCACCTTACAGCCACAAGATAGATAACAAAAACCCAGAGGTCCCTTTACTCCTGGCTGGTTGTCTACCCCTCCCTGCAGATTCTGCACCTGAGTTTTATCAACCCAAATGCAGACATTTAAACTTTTTAGAGAGGCTTCACAAAGGTAGAGATGGGCACATTTTTTGGCGAATTTGGATCCGCAGCGGATCAGCCGGTTCCTTTGGTCCACGGATTTCAGCGGATCAATCTCAAAAAGGGGGATTCGCGGATGCTGAAACCTGTGGACGGATTTGTAGATCCAATCAACAGATTGGACTCGGCACATATATCCACGGGCTGTATCCAATGGCGGTTTTTCATGAATCCGTGCGGATTAAAACTGACCAAATCTGTTTGCAGATTTTACACCACGAAACAGATTTTTTGGAAAAAATCTGGGAAACGTTTTTGGGCGGATTCACCCATCTCTACACAGAGGTCTGATAACGGGTATCACAGTACGATCAGCGTTGACTGCAATTCATGTCAATGGCAGTTAATGCCGACCGAGCTCCGATACTAGTTATCAGAGCATTGTGACTCTCCCTCTTTAAATTAAAACAACGCTGGAAAAGTACCCCCATCACTGCTAAAGTGAATCTAGTATTGATGAACGACTTTGCTCCAGTCTTGATGAAACTGTGAGTTGAAATGCTGATACGTGGAATTTTCTCATTTAATATTGTGATTTTTAAGTTAAACTTGCTGCTGTGCTAAAGATTTTGTTTGAGTTTTATACTGTATCTTGATCTGATCTTCCCAACTGGGGACTATCAGCCAGACTCCTAAGTACACTCAATTATAATGTACTATTTCTAAATTGGGTATATCTCAAAGCGTGCAGAATAAGTGAAACCCATCCACAAAACAAACAACCTTCTGGAAAGGAAAGGAAAAGTTCTATGTTTCTTACCTTAATCAAGCTGTGAATGGTGTAACTCCCATGCAAGGTTTAGTCTCCCAGAGCACCGGACAAAGTTGCAGCAATTGGGCACTCGTTAGTAAACACGCATCGTGGGGGAAGTGCTTTGTTAAGCAACATGTACTCACCCTCCCATGGCCTTAATTTAGGGAGAGAGCCAAGTTTCAAATCCTATTTCACCTCTATTTGCTCATACATTACCCCCTATTTCTGCAGAGGAGTCATCAACCGCTGCAGCAGAAAAAGGGTTAAAACAGAACAGTCCCTTTCTCTTCTGCTTTATTACCCCGGGGAAAAAAACAGCAAGATCAGCTTCTTGGAAAGGAAACTGATTTTGTCAGGACATAATGTGTCATTTTCTAGAACAACGAGAATTAGGAAGTGGGGTAGAACGTTCTCTAAAAGTAGCTATATTATCAATGCATACCACAAGACAAGTGTCCATCTGATTGCATGTATAACTTTATTTACTAGAGATGAGCTATTTTATATTAGATTATTTCCCAGAATCCTTGGCTGCAGTGGAAGCACTGTATGCTAAGAGATGACGGTGAAATACACCAGAGGACCCGCGCTCTTCCCCACAGCAATAAAACTTATTGCTGGCGGAGAGAGCAGCCGTCCTCCATCGACATTGCTGCGTCATGTGATGCTGCGTCGTGATGGTGACGTGATGTCACATGGCTATGCGTTACCGTGACAACGTCACGTCACGCAGTGATGTCATGATGCCACGATGTTGCAGGACATCATGTTAAAAAGTTTTAACCGCCCTGTAACAGGGGACTTATACCTGTTCAGTAATGTGCCTTTAATCTAGCAGTGTGGTAGTTAATTACTAAACACCACCTGCCTGATTAGATTGTTTACAAAAAGCCTGCCTTTGAGACAGGAAGTGACTCCTTAGCTCTGACTGAGAGCTGACCTTTGGAGCTGACCGGTCTTGAGATCTGCACAGCAGAGCTGATTTCAAGACACAGGGAAAACTACTACACCTGAAGCTGAACCAGGAAGTGAGAAGATTTTCCCTCCAAGAAACAGATAAGACTTTTATTCTTAAGAGACTGCTTATATCTGCTTATTTTCATGTTATATGTTTTGGGGCTGCGAGACATGCTTAACTAATGGAGATGTGAACTAATTGCATAGGATTTCACTAGAAATACTCCCAAGTGAATGGAAGCTTTGTCCCCCCCCCCTGTGTTTGGATAATTTCCTGATGAAAAGGAACAGGCACAATAAAGCCTATTATAATTTCACATTATAAAGCCTCCTAATTGTGTACCTCTGTGAACGTCCGTCTACACGCCCAAAAACAATTTCTGGTTGTGCCCCTGTATTAGATCACAAAGTCATCTGTTCTGAAACATAAGAGAGGCTATTGGTCAATGTCGAGAAAAAGAAAAAACAACAGCGTACTGCTAGGGAGCCAGGTGGTTAAAAAGGAATAAACCAGTTTTAATTTAGTTTGACTCCAATGAGTTAACTACAAGTGGATTTATTTTTCCTCTTGTTGGTTCACTTCAGGAGACACTTTATTATCAACTGACTGGTCTGTCATTTTTGCCATTATTCACACCCACTCCATAATAGAGCATTACTCCAGAGCCTATATTTATACTTTTAAGGACAGTATATATTACCGACACTTTTTGAGCACCCACTTTTCTCTATCTATTGGTCAATGTCTCCCAGGTACAGAAATGATGCAAATAGTGGCGCAAAAGCAGACAATTTTTGTCACAAATGTGAGTTCTGTTTATATATATAATTAAATAAATATATATATATATATTTATATATAAAAGAAAAAAGGACAGCGCGGACTCCATAGCGTAAATCGGTACAATATTTTAATAAAAATTAGATAAAAACAGGCCACTCACAAAAGTAGATAGAACATGCACATATGATCTGTACAAAGTACAAGCTTCATCTGGGTAGTCACAGGTATTCCTCAGATGGAGAGCTGAAACCTTGTGGTGAGAGGCGTGTGCTGTATGTCCATTTCCGGATCCGGTACACTTCAAAGATGTGCGTCCACACAGTAGTCCCCCGGCACAATCGTGATACCTCTCCTGGTTCCACAGCTCCTGTGCGTGTAGTGCTATTTGCTTCTCCCAGACTCCTTGGTGAACAGTCCTATTGCGTAACCCTACGCATTTCGTAGCAACAATATTGGCAACTTCACCGGGGGATACAAAATGGAGGGACTGACAGCCCGTATATAATCCAAATTTGATTAGTTAATTGATAATCTTAATTTAACCCATTGGGGTATATATGAGTGTCTGCTGATCATATGGCATGTAAGACAATATTACTACATGGAGGACAGGACAAAAAACAATGAATGGCATTTGCAGTGAGAGACATATAACAGATAACAAGTAGATAAAAATCTGATGATGATTAAAAGTTTTTTTAGTATATACTATTAGATTGAAATCTATCTATCTATCTATCTATCTATCTATCTATCTATCTATCTATCTATCTATCTATCTATCTATCTATCTATCTATCTATCTATCTATCTAAACCGTTCTGTTTGTTTAAACCACTGTAATACATAAATACCAACTCCTAATTGGTGCAGAATTAAGCAGGAACCAATGCATTTTGCGTTTTCATATATTAATTAGACAATAAACATATTATTCATGCACCATTGTTCGTTTTAGTTGTTATAATACACAGCACTGTATGCATACATACTAGGAATAGTGGGGGTCTACATTTCTTGCAGCATTGGCCCAGCATATTTAGGTATTTTTTCCATCACCTCTTTTTTGTTGTTGTTGCAGAAACATAATTATTTCACACATTCTAATACAACTCTGAGTGTTTAAATATAAAGTACAATGGCTTTGATCAGAGTTGTTGGTTAAGTTACCCATTGACTGCTCCAACATTCAGAAATAATTGCATGAGCCCAGAATTGTATAATGGAACTGGGCCCTGGACCAACTTGTGAAGCCAGGGGAGGGTGCCGCAGAGAAAATGTGAATGGGGTGGGGGGAGGGGGGGTACAGGTTGAGGGTGCTCTAGTGAGCTTGAGGAGCGGGGTTATGGAGGGGTTGATATCTATGTATACACCTTCCAGGGTCGCTGCCTGACAGCACGTGTTTAATACCAATTGCAGAGGAACATGAGGATCCAGTTAGCTGGGACCTCCTCTGGCTCCTTGCCTGGTACCCCAGATCTGGTTGTCCTCTCCTGTCACTTAACCTCCCCCTCAATTAACATGGCTGACCCTACGTTATATGCAGGGATGCTGCTTTCCTGTTTCCTTCTCATCTTCATTTTTTTGTAAAATGATTTTGAACTCTTTTATATGTTTATTTGATGTTTATCAGCCAGTTCAGTTTTTATTTTACATTTTTTATACTCCATTTAGGTGTAGTGTGGGAAGAGTTGCAAATTTACTGAAGGGTTACCATCATATTTTTAAACCGGATTTTGTACTCTACAACCCTCTGCTTAGCATATCTCTCTTCTCCATGTACAAAAAGAGGGGGTGTTCCATGCAGATTTGCTGGTACGCACCTCCCAATTAGGAGTCATTTATAGTAAAGGAGGGGCAGGTGTTTTTGCTTGTTAAAATTACGTGTGCATTTTTTGGGGGGGCCAAAATTTGCAACATCGATCCAGACCTTAAAAAGGGATTTTCTGAGAGAAGAGAATACAATTAAACTACGTATGCATCTCTCGCCAGCAAAACCCCTATTTCATTGTCAAAGATGCAACATTTGAGACTTCACAATTTTGTAATTCTGTGAAACTTGCGCAATACCTTTCAAAACAGAGAAATTGTATCGCCATGTTATCGGCAAAAAAGCCTGCTGCTATTCAGTAAGCTCCAATAACTCAGCGATAGGAGAGATTTCGTCAATTTTTGTTGCCGGAAAAAAAAAAGCCAATCGCACGGCGATAAGCCACTTATTGGCATTTATCGCCAGCTTTTCAAACTCATGCAATTCTAGAAGCCATGATTAGCTTATTGAGGATAATCGCCGCTCTAGACTTTCCTCTCAAAAACCTCCCGCCAGAAAAAGTTGGCAAGAGGGTGGTGAGAAGTTGCTGAAAAGTGGCAAGACGGAACTTAGAAAAAAATGCATTTTTCCTGCATCGGATTGATGCCGGGAGTCTCCGGAGCTGTTATCCATTAATATCAGCACCTGAGACCCCCGGCATCAATCTCATGCAATAAAAATGCATTTACAGTCAACTGCATTACCTAATCAGCTAACCGCTAAGGCAATGAAGGGATGAATGGAGAACAGAAGCTTTATTGGGGGCAGAGGGTGTAAGTGAAGGGGGTACTTGGCCCTTCAATCACCCCCTTTGCCCCCAATAAACATTACAATATGTTAGAATCACCAAGACATAACCCACCCCCTTTAACCCCACATGAAACCATCATTTATTTTTTGTAAAACAGGATTCATACCAGAGGCCTGCGGGGATCCCACGGGTGTCCCGCGGGTGTCTGTGGCCCAACAAGGACCCCCAGACACCCACGGAACCAGCTGAGGACCCTCCGGACACCCACATGGACCACATGGGGACCTCGTTGGGGCCCCGGACACCCATGGGGACTACCCGGGGACCCCCAGACACCCAGGGGGACCACCTGGGGACCCCATGGGGCCACTGGACACCCGCAGGCATGGCTGCCAACAGGGGGGGACAGCCAGTGTTGGCATCCCGGGTTCCATGGGTCAGGGGGCCTGGCTGCCCGGGCCCCCTGAGTGGCCATAAAAAAAAACAAAAATAAAAAAACCACAGTGTGGATGCACCCAGCACCGGTCTCTCTGACTGCAGCGCCGGAAGTCAGCTGGGCTAAGCTTCCAGCGCGCCGGCGTGAGAGGGAGGCCCGGCACGCGTGAGCCAGACAGGTGCCCCCACAGTACCGTCGGGCCCCCCGCATTGGCGCCGTGCATCCCGCCAGTCCTGCCAGCTTCCGCCCCCCCAGCACCGACAACACCTGTGGCCGCCCCCCCCCCCCCCGCCTGCATCATCGCGAGCCGCCGGGCGTCCCACCAGCTACCGCCCCTCTGCAGCACTGCCAACCCCCCCTGCCGCACTGCCGGGCCCCCTGCAGTACTGCCAGCCACCAGCCCCCCCTGCAGCATCGACGGGCCCCTCGCAGTGCCGCCAGCCACCGCCCATCCGCACCCCTGCTGCACGCCTGGGCCCCCCGCAGTACCGCCAGCCAACGCCCCCCCCCGCAACAACCGGCCCTCTGCAGCCTCCGGCACAATGCCCCCCGCAGCCACTGGGCCTGAGCTGAGACCATCCCCAAGGTAAGTCTGATTTTTACATGTTTTGGGGGGGTTGGGTATCTTTTATATGTATTGGGGTGTTGGAGTATCTTTTGTATGTATTGGGGGGTTAGGGTATTTTTTATATGTATTTGGGGGGTCGGTGTATTTTTTATATGGTTTGGTGATGTTAGGGTTTTTTTTATATGTATTGGGGGGTTGTGGTATCTTTTATATGTATTGGGGGGGGTTGGGGTATTTTTTATATGTATTGGGGGTTAGGGTATTTTTTATATGTATTGGGGGCTGGGGTATTTTTAATATGTATTGGGGGTTGGGGTATTTTTTATATGTATTGGGGGTTGGGGTATTTTTTATATGTATTGGGGGGTTGGGGTATTTTTTCTATGTAATGGGGGGGTTGGGGTATTTTTATATGTATTGGGGGGGGAGTTGGGGTATTTTTTATATGTATGGGGGGGTTTGGGTATTTTTTATATGTATTGGGGGGTTGGGGTATTTTTTTTATATGTATTGGGGGTTGGGGTATTTTTTATATGTACAGGCATACCCCGGTTTAAGGACACTCACTTTAAGTACACTCGCGAGTAAGTACATATCGCTCAATAGGCAAACGGCAGCTCACGCATGCGCCTGCCAGCTCCCTACCTGTACCGAAGCTGTACGCAAGCGGGGAGACTATAGAGCCTGTTACAGATGCCTTATTTACATCAGTTATGCAAGTATATGACGATTGCAGTACAGTATATGCATCGATAAGTGGAAAAAGGTAGTGCTTCACTTTAAGTACATTTTCGCTTTACATACACCCTCCGGTCCCATTACGTACGTTAATGCGGGGTATGCCTGTATTGGGTGGGGACACCTATGGACACCCGCGGGGGCCACCCGAGGACCCCTGGAAACCCATGATGACAAACCCGGGGACCCCCACAGGCCTCTGGTATGAATCCTGTTAAAAAAAAATGGTTTTATGTGGGGGCACAGGGGGGGGGGGGGTTGTGTATTGGTGTTTAGTACATATTGTAATGTTTATTGTGGGCAGAGGTGGTGAATGAAGGGCCAAGTACCCGCTTCACTCACCCCCTCTGCCTTCAATAAAGCAGCTATTGTGCCTTAACCCCTTCATTGCCTTAGTGGCTATCCGCTAAGGTAATGAAGCTGCTTTAATGTAATTTTTATTAATAGTTTATTGTAGCAGGGGGTCTCCGGAGCAGAACCACATTGATTTAAGGTCCGGGGACCCCCTGCTTCCCGAGATACAGGCCCCGCTATAGGGTGCTGGTATCTCCTATGCATTGAAATGTCCCGCGTCACGTGACCGTGGGAATCAAATGCATAGGACATAATGGCACCCCATAACGGGGCCTGTATCTCGAGAAGCAGGGGGTCCTCGGACCTAAAATCAACGCTGTTCTGCTCCGGAGACCCCCTGCTTATCTACACCAGTAATAAAATCACATTTTAAAAAAATTTAAAAACTCGGCCAAGATTTGCGCAGAGAGAGGCAGCTCTCTCTCTCTGCAGCAGAAACAACTTGCCAGATGAGCCCTTTACACGGGAGCGATCTTCACGTTGCCGGATACTCGCCATTTTTACAAATGTTGCTTTCACTGGTATTGGGGGCTTTCTGCATACCGTGATTAGTAACGCTGTCACAAATGGAGATTTTAAAAACCTGGCAATTTTTTTCTATCGCAGCTTAGTGCATTGACCCCATAGTTGGGAAAAGTTTCGCTATCTCTAGTTCAGATTGGAGTTTGGATACTTTTTACCACCAGTTAACAGCTAGTAGTATACAAAGAAAAAATGGACAGACTTCTTCAGCCAACGCATTAGTTAATAATCACCTTTGTCTATTACCTCAGTATCTGTCACTGCTGTGCTGCAGTGGAGCTCAGTTTCTTGTGGGAATGTTTCACTGGAATCCTTAATCGTTATCGGAATCTTCATTATATCCTATGGCTGACAAGGGCCACCTAGGGGTGCTAGGCCCCCAAAAGTGGAAGGAGCCTACTTAATGTCAGATAAGCTTGCAATGAATTGTGACTAACTCTGTCCTCCGTGTGTTACAATGAATATGTCACGATGTGATCTTGTTGAGGTCTTAATCAAGTACTTAATTTGTGCCATAGACCCACTTCTGACTGCAGGAGAAGGGCAGAAGCATCCTGTGATGTTCAATGGTTATTGCAGGGCCAGTGGTTATTGGGCATCTATAGATCATATCCATTTGACATTGAAATTGGAAGATTCTACAACCTTAACCATGGGTTAATTCAGGGCAGGACACAGTGGAAGTCAAGTATGTGACAATATTTTCACAGGGTGAGTAAATAAAGAGCCATTAAGAGTAGGTCTTGGGATTGGATTGACGTATATAGAGTGGCATTGTGAAGGTGAATTCACTTTGAACAGAATAGAAGTAACTTGTTCAGCTCGTCCTGGTTTGATATATTTCTTAAAAAGATGAATAATAGTGAACACAGAGCTCTCTCTGTTTTCGGTTATGGGGCTATTTTCCTAGGACCAACTTTGTTGCAGATTTTGCTTCTTTTTTTTTTTAAAATCTAAAACTCGCAATATGTGAGTCTTTTTAATGCTGAAGATTTGGCCTGTTTTCGTATGGATGAGGGGATTGCAGAAACGTGCATGAAGAGAAATATTGACTTTTCATGTCAAGAATGGGACAGAGTGGGAAAACTATGTGAGAACTGCACAAGAATAACATCAGGGGTAATACAAGGGGACTGGAATGGAAGTGACATTAATGATTGGCACTGTGGATCAGCACCAGCAATGTTTGTCAGCAACCTATACTGTTTTCGCTTTAAATAGTTAGATGTGTGTAGTAAGACCAAGCATTTATTTTTAATACAGCAAGTTATTTTTTTTAATTCCTTCTTTGAATAATCCTTATACAAAAAAACCCCATTAGTACAAGTATTGGTATTTTGATCAGTGGTTACTATAAATGATTATACTTGTGAAAAATGTTTCATATTCTGTGTTCTTCAAAGTCATTAGAAATATCACATTGCGAGGTCCCAGAGACTTACCGTAATAAACCCATGATGCTATTTCAATGACACTAATTATGCATCCAAATGAACGACAAATATAATACAGACTCGAAGTCATTTATTGCATAAGAATTACAAGCAGGTAGAATTGCATTTCATTGACCGAGCTTCATAGAATGAACTGTACTGATTTACATAAGGTTTTAAAAGCTTTGTCCCTCTGTTGTAATAGATGCTAAAAAATTCTGCAGGCATTAGATATTTTTGTTTTGTTTTTCATATCTGCGGAGTAAGAAGTGTCTAATCATAAAAAGGGGATTTCGGCAACAGCAAAAGTAAACATGTGAAATATATGACAGCTATTGTGCAAACTAGATCTGCCAAGTCTGAGGTTAAGTATAATTTATCTTCAGCACAAGAAACATGATTAATAAGATTTTTGTATTTGACTCAGACAGGGGCAAGCGGGAAACAAGTCAGATTTTCCCCATGACACACCTCAAGGATATTTCTGCTTCCCCAACTCACCTTTCGTATATCTGTACACCAGCGGTGGCCAACTCCAGACCTCAAAGGCCACCAACAGGTCAGGTTTTCAGTATATCACTGATTCAGCACAGGTGGCTCAATCAGTGGCTGACTGAGCCACTGATTGAGCCACCTGGGCTGCAGCAGGGATATCCTGAAAACCTGACCTGTTGGTGGCCCTTGAGGACTGCAGTTGGCCACCCCTGCTGTACACCCCCCCTGCAACCCCTCCCATCCCACCTTGACCATCTCAACTTGACCATCAAAAGACTCTAAATGGTAAAACAAAAGTCAAAGTCATTCTTGATGAGGAAAGAGCAAGAACCCACTGAAGATGCTACTACTCTCAGATGTGCTGGCGATCTTCCTGCTTTGGGCATTAGTTTCAATCCAGACCTCATCGCTGTTTTTGAGATTTAGGACGCTACCTCCGGAATTCATCTGGGGCTGGTTTCGGGAATTGTTATCACAGAAACCCAGAAGTTTCTCCATCTTGGTACCTCTCTTGGTCACAATGTACAGGCAGAGGTCACCACTGGATACGACCTGGAATGTGAAGTAGTAGTAGCCAGGTTCCTTGCAGGTGAATTTGCCCGTATCTATGTTGTATGGATTTTCTTGGTTGGTGATAGTATTGGTAAACACCAACATGTTGCTACTCAGTTTTGGGTTTATGGCAGAGAAGGCTGGGCGGCGTTGGTCTGCAATGTTGGCCATTGCTCCTTTGGACCCCCTTGATCCTTGTTCTCCTGGAGGCCCAGGAGGTCCTTGTGGACCTTTATAGCCTATCTGACCAGGTTCACCAGTAGGGCCCCGATCTCCCTCGTCTCCCTTGGTTGCAACAAGCCCAGTTTTACTACCAGACAAGCCTGAGAGGGAAAGAGAGACAATTATTAAAAATAAACCCTGTGCCCTTCTTATAACTGTCCTTCATGAGCACAGTTATAATACTTGGCATCACGAGACATACTGATGTCTCTAATGAGACTCTTATACCAGAGTTATCTTGGGTAAAGCGCAAAAGAGACATTTGAAATAAGTCCCACTTTTTCTGGAAGAAAGTCTCACCCATAAGCATCTGCAGTCTCTTGCTCTATAACGGAGTCTTGCATTAAACATCCCTTTTCTTTTGGTAACGACTAACCTCAAAATCTCACTCATTTTGGTTCTTTCATTCGGACCGTTATGGGAGAGGTGAAACCACACCAAATGTCCTGAGGACACTACAATTCTTTAAAAAAATGTTTTACACATTATTGTTTTTATTTTAGTCTGCTAACAAATATAAAATAAAGTATACAAAGAAGAACTGTACAAAAATAGCTATACCATAGGAATAACATATCCAAATCACATTGCAGCAAAGATGCAGAAAAATGAAATAAATAAGATAGACAAATTAATAAGTATGTATGTCAAATATGCAGAGAAACATAAGGCTAATAAAAGTTGCAATAAGCAGTGCATTATCTGGACATTGCAATATTTATTATTCATTATTCAAGGTTATCAGTAATGACCTTGGCTACTTCAAGCATTTTTTTGTCTCTGTCGACAGATTTCCCCCATTAAACAACTTTATCAAGGGACTCGACTTAATTGTTTTTATCCCCCTCATAACTGACTGGAGGAATTAAAATGCTAAATTAATTTTGACAAAAAATGTTAGTTTCAAAAGTGTTCTCCTATTATAGGCTCCGAGGGCTGCTAACAGGCTGTGTATTTTAAGATCTTCAAACCATGTGCATGTTATCCCAAATCTAAAACAGAAGTTTGACCTTCCATCCTCGTGACAGATTTTGTACATCTGGGCTTCATAAACCCTAACTTCATATATAGGTATTCGACTTGATCCGGGAACAGGTATTTGCAGACATTAAATTGGTCTCACCTGGTTGCCCCCGGTCTCCTTTCTGTCCTGGTCTCCCATCCCGACCAGCTATTCCAGCCTGCCCATCTTTTCCGTGTGGTGCTTCGCACACGTCTGACTGGGACTCCACCATTCCCAACACAACTGCCAGGAGCAGTGTGGGCAGCCAGACGTTTCTTGCCATTCTACCTCTGAGAAGAAACAACCGAAGGTGGGGACATTACCATTGAGTAGCGGGAGAGAAAAAGATTATCCAGATCAACTGATTTATTTACTTTTAGAGACACATTTCATACTTTGACCCAAATAGAAAAAACAAAGAAAAGAAAACGTGTCCCGTGTCGTGGGGATATAGTATTTGACCCCTTGAATCAGAGTCCTCTTATACTAATGCTGTAGTATTAATTTCTGTAGCTGCAACGGTTACAACTGCATCTTTATTACAATAAAGGTATTAATGCGTTGGTATTTCATTGTGGTATACATCACTGGTCAACTGATAAGCCTGATATATTCTCTTCCTAGTGCATTTCATGTGTTTTTATATTTCCATTGCATATATCTGACATTAGACTAGGAAGTGCTGATAGGCACAAAATCTTTCAGTTTCCTTAAATTTCTCATTGATCAATAAACCAGCTTAGAACAGTTTAGTTCTCGGAAACTATAAAGTGACAGCCCAGATCATTTTTAAATAGATTTAATAAAAGTCTAGGAGACAAATGAATATTAAGCGGTGTTCAGTGACAGAATAAGGGCGGCGGAGGAGGAGGAGGGTCAGATGGGGCAGTCGCTCGGGGTCCAAGCCTAGTGGGGTCTCAGGGTCGGATTAAGGGTAAACAGTATTTACATAAGTGAGAAGCCGCAGCTGCAGCTTCTCCAGCAGTGAGCGGTCCTTCTCAAAACTAAAACGCATCAAGGATGAGGTCAGGAACCGAATGGGACAACATCGACTTAGTAATCTTTTAGTCATGACCATCGAGAGAAAAGTACAGAGAGGACTTGACTTTTGAAAATTTAGAAAAAGATCCATGTATTGTTATGCGTGTAGTTGCCTCTATTGAGAAAATGTCATGCAAATGCAAAATATGTTCTCCCAAAAATTGTGCTGTCTTATGCTGAATGTAGCTGTTATTTACTGTTTATACAGGTTTAATTAAGGTGTCAGTTTGATTGTTTGGAAACATAATAAAATATTGAATGAGTGTCGTCATAGTATCAATGAGAACATAACCTGAGATGTAGATGTGACCTGACGCATACTCAGTATAGTGTCCTGTAACTTAGCTCACAAATGCCTATTACTACAGGATGTGAGTTGGAATAGGAAGGCCCATGGCCTGGGCACCGCTCAGTGAGGCCAAGGTGCCCTTAATTCGCCCCGGTTGGTGCTACAGAAGAAGCAGAGGTTATTGCACCTGGAAACACAATGCATGGTATAAACGCTAATGTGATATTTACCGCAAGATTTAACGCAACAGTATTAACAGCAATGGTAAAGTCCGTGTTATCTCCTTAAAACATTCAATATTTATCACATCATTGTGTGCGTTTACCCCCGATAATGGGGGTAATAATGTCTGCTACACTTGTAATCCATAAGACACCTTCACATTTAATTATGTGGGCAGTAAGTTATTTTTCAGCACCAGAAGGTGTTTTATGGAGTAGCATCGCTTAGTAATATGTCCCATCATTTTTATAATAGAGCAAGTGGAGGATGCAATGTTAGCAGAAAGTACAATTTGTCCATAGAATATAGACACGTTGAATAATGGTTATGGAATCTGTTATTTCACATGTGTTGTAGATGCAAGTTTTCAGATCCATTCAAATCAATTGTCAAGTCTATAGCCAGCTATTCGGTTATTTGCAGATCCTCATGTATTTGACTGAACCAACAAATAAAAAGGTTCAAACCCATAGAATTCATATTAATACTCATGGGGTTATTCATTAAACTGCAATAGTGCTGATTGGGGCCAATCACACTATACCAGTGTGATGGGTAATCCTATGGACTCTTCCAAATGCATTTGTATCTTTTTATAATCATTTGATGATTTTCACTACAAAAAATATATTATTTTAGAGATAGTGTTATCGGTGAGTCCAAGTGGAGAAAGGTAAGATTTGCATGAGTGAAATGTATAATTAAATGGTACTGTTCCAGATAGGACAGAACTGTACAAAAATACAGTACATAGATATATTTCAAAAGTAAAAGATGCTATTAAACAATCAACCAATTGTTTATTTTTTTTAACTTTTTGGGAAAATCTATCCTGCAAATGTTTGTTAGCATCGTAATTTGCTGTCTAGAGCAGGGGTGCGCAAACTTGCCCCCCATCTACACTGCCCCCCTGCTCGCGCCCGCTCCGTACATGTCTCCGGCATCAAATGACGCCGCGGGGTCACATGACGTCACATTGCCAGGGCAACATGACATCATGTGACCCCGTGGCGTCATTTGATGCTGCGTTGCCATGGCCCCTGGCCTAGGGTATGTTTTACTCTGATTATTTTTTCTTCATTTCTCCATTTCTTGATGGTTTATTTGACATTAACAGGATGAGCATGAATCTGATGACGTTATCGCTGAACCTGGCATGGGAGCAAAACAGGTTGTCAGTCGCCCCTTCCCGCACCCATTCAGTGTCCTGTTATACAGGAAAACAGTGGAACATTTCCAGACTTTCAAAAATGCTTTAAAAAAAAAAAGGGTTATATTTGATTAATGGATAGGCAAACTAGACACCTGCCTACAGCCCCTTGGTACAGGGGTCCCTAAAATGCATGACTATAGGAAGAAGAGCCTGCCAGTCTCTCTATGTGCCACCCTGTACGTGCGGATGCCGCTCTGTGTCTGTATTACGGGCCCTTTGTATGTATACGTTGTGAAAATTTTTTTGGGTGTGGATTTGGATCCACAGTGGATCTGTCGTTTCCTTTGGTCCGTGGATTTTAGTGGATCAATGTAAAAAAAAAAAAAAGGGCGATTCGCGGCTTACGGATTTTTTTTGTTATTGTTACCGATACACTCAGCGGATTCCGCAACCCGTGGACGGTTTTGTAGAATCCAATTCATAGATTCAGCAATCCGGAGTGAGATTGTATTCTACAAATCCGTCCACAGGTCGTATCCAATGGCGGTTTTTGATGAATCCTCGCAGATTAAATCTGACCAAATCCGTTTGAGGATTTTACACGGCGAAACAGATTTTGGGTTGAAAATCTGGGAAACAGATTTGGGAGGATTCGACCATCTCTAAATAGGAGCAACAAACTGGTTCACAGCCTAGAGCCAAATACAGATGCGTGTGTATGTAGCCAGACTAAGGCCTTGTCCAGGGTTCGGGCGGGCGTGCTGAGGCGCGCTGAGGCTCAGGCTTTCCCTGGCCTTAGACAGCGCGCCATCCCTGGGCGTGTCGGGGGCGGGCCAGTGACGTCACGGAGCTGGTTCGCCCTCATTGGGCGAACCGCTCACGTGACCGGCCCTGCGCTCCGGCAAGTGCGTGATTTTAAAAATGACCTAAGACCTACGCTTCCACACGCTTGCGGAAGCGTAGGCGAGCCCCTACTAAAGCCGCTCTCATTGCGGCTGTAGGGGCTCACAGGTAAGTGCAAGCGCGCCTCAGCACGGCTCACCGCGTAAGCGCTGACCATGCCCGAGGCCTTACTGTTCTCGTGGCCATGAGTGAAACGCAGGAAAACCGAGGCGCTGGGGGAGGTGGCTGCCATAACAGCACTGCAGGTGGGGGGCGTACATTCTTTTCAGTGGGACCTCCCACCGTGTTAATGCTTCTGGGCCACAGACACGAGAACAGTTTGTCCGGCTACATCTGTATAACCTTAATCCTACTGATAGTGGCAATAAATAAAACATATTCACTTCCTGCATTGTCAATAATGTTACTGACGGATCTATGCATCAACGTAGAGAGAAGTGGGTTTAGACGCGCCGCTCCATTTTTGGGTGCAAAATCACGGCATACGGTGCAGAATGTTGATTTACGTTAGATATGGCAGATTTGTTAGGCAAATTAAAATGGAAAAGAATGACGCACAGAGATGCAGAATATGATGTATCTCACTATAATATGTGCACCATGTAACTCAGATGTGCTCAACTCCACTCCTCAAGCCCCCCCCCCCCCCCAGCTGGTCAGGTTTTCAAGATATCCCAGCTTCAGCACAGGTGGCTCAATCAGAGGCTCAGGCTTCGACTAAGCCTCTGATTGAGCTACCTGTGCGGTAGCGGGGACAGATTGAGCCACCTGTGCTGAAGTTGGGATATCCTGAAAACCTAACCTGTTGGGGGGGCTTGAGGACTGGAGGTGGGCAACCCTGATGTTATTAATCCCCAACTTGTCCCACTGACACTCCCCAAGCTAGTGCAGACAGGGCAACATTAGAGCAAAATACTTTGCTATGTTGGAGCAGCATCAAAATGCACTAGTTTTCCTCCAAAATTGCCATGATGCCTAGACCTGGAGTACTGGAGAAACACTAACAGATCTCTTAATGGTTACAGGCCAGGTGTGCAGTGATGCAGGGCTGGTTAGGTCCTTTTCTAAACAATGGAAATGCTTCTTCCTTGGACGTCATCATTGTCGCTTATCTTTCAACACATTCAGCATTGCTGGTACCTACAACTCACTGCTTGATTTCCCAAAGAGCCGGGTGCCCCAGGCAGTCAGATTAATGTCAGCGATGTGAATGTACTGCAGGTTTAAAAGATCTTAAAGGCTTAAGGATTTAGCCGATCTTAACTGTGTCTGAAAGCCTCTAAGCCAGGATGTGGTCTGTGCTTGGGAATGGAGAGTGACATACTCACACAGAACTTTAAATAACCTCTTTACTATCACATACAACCGGTCACAATAACATGGATACAAACTGATATTTTTTTTTTACATTCAAGTTTCAAGGCTTGGGATTTATTTTGATTAAGACCCTAGAAGTTGTGCTAAAGCAAGAGATAGTGGCAAAAAAATAAATAAAACAGAGTGGGTCTGCATGGAAATCCAGTGTGATAGCAGCAGCAGCAGAACATATTAACCAGTTTTTTGCCAGAAGGGCCTACACTATAATGTGTTACTGGTTCATATGATAGCAGAGTAGTTAAGTGTTGGACATTGCATTAGATTTTAGACACATTGAGGGCAACCTTCCAACTACACAGTATTGGATTCTTCTACATACAAATGAACAGCTATGACAGCGATGACACTAATAAGAATACACAGTCTTGTAATATAATAGTGTTTTGTTTAATACAACATGGCAATGTTTGCAGCAATGCCCACAGAATGTTTTAGGCATACGTTCCTGCCCCACAGAGCTTACGATCTAGACGATAAGTTGACGCCAACGAGCGGACACTGTTTTTCACCTGAGCCAGGTTCATCCACTTTAAAGTCAATGTTGTTACTAACAAGCCACTCTTCCTGTGGTCTTGTGATAATTCTAGTTAAGCCCTTTGGTGAGAGGCACAATCACAGCTTCTCTAGCATAGAATGGCATGAAATATGTCAGATGTTTTTAAAAACTATTATGTGCATTGTCAGTGACCTATACCCATTGGTCCCACCCATAGGAACCAGTGGTCTTGCTTTCCTGACATTACTTCAATTTCCTTTGAAGGAAAGTCTCCCAGAAAGGAACTTTTCTATGTTTTATTTTAAGGTACTGTTGCATTTTTGCCATCTGCGCATGTGACACTTTAAGCAACAAGCAAGCAGACAATTTCAAATAATTAAAAAGATCACGAGACATAAAAGTAAACATAGAGAGAAAGGACTCTCTGCCCTTAGGCGTTTGTAATCTAAGGAGCTCTACTAAAAGAAAACAATACGTTTGCAGAATGACACTCACTGCATTGTGCTGATTTATAATAACATACCTTATGGAATGTCTTGAAAATAATTAAGCAGGGTTCTGATCACGTGAATGTTTTCTCCCGCAGATGGAACCCGAATGAGAAGAGAGACTGGGCAGAAGGCTGGAGATTTCAGTCCTGACTAGGCTGAGCCGGATGCTGATTTCACATTAAGGTTTCACTTCTCTGTACATTTCTCCTTTTCGTGTTGGTTTTTGTAGGGATTGTATACAGAAAAGGCTGCCACGCACCCAGTTTCCCGATCAACAAAACAACATTCTGTTATGGCAAAATGTGAAATCCGTGTACACTACAGGTTACAGATCACTGTCTGCCTCCGCTACCTGGTGCAAATGTATTTTCTGCCCTCAATGTCACATTGGTTGCTGCTTGCACAGGTAAACTTTTTGCTGCTAGTTAGGGCCAGCTACATATTGTGGTGAATGCATTGGCAGCAAAGAAGCTAAACATAGTGCAGCCTCATCACAGAATATGGATTTGCTGTGGAATAGAGGGAGAGATGCTGTCTATCAACACAAAGAAAGTATGTTTTGGCACAACTCCTACCATTTTTTGCTCCCTGTATTTAAGAAGCGTGTTTGTCGATCTTGTTGTGATCTAGCACAGGTTGTTAAACAGAGTAGTTTCCTCCACCTCATGCCTGGCAGATTTATGGTGCCAATAGGAGGGAAATACATTAAACAATGTCAGAAAAACATAACTTCAGAAGACACAGGGGAGAGATCCCCATCAGCTTTTTGGTCAGCTGAGTTCCCGACTCCACTCAGGATGCTTAACTGAAAAGACCCCTGTGGCTGCTTAGGCCCAACGTTTTGCCACCCAGCGTTTTGCCACTTTGTGATTTGAGCATAGCCGGCCCGACCATGCAGCTGGCACCTACAGCCTACCAATGTGTTCTTGGTACTAACCACTGGCCCAACCATCCAGCCGATGCGTGCAGCCTCCCAATCTGTTCTTGGGACGAACCACTAGCCCGACCGTACAGCCGGCGCCTACTTCTTTACATTTTCCTGCATCCTTAAGCTTGTTGGCGTGACAGTTCCGCTGGCTTCTGTGACGATAAATCCTTTATTGACATAAGTTAAACATATACCAGGGATGGGTGGGAAAAATACTGCTTCTGCAATGCAGTCCCCACTCCCCGGCCTATATGTCCTTGGCCTTTTCACTGCCTTCAATTCACACCTGGCTATGCGCAGGAGTAACCGGTGAGATTATTGCATCTCGACGGCTTTAAGCCCTTATGGAGGTGGCGGCTCCATGCTGGGTCCTCTGCCTCCTCCGTAGCAAAACATGTAGCATTTGATACACCCCATTGAGATCCTATTATAATATGTTTGCTGGTTAACCCCTTGTATTGACACTCCCCAAGCTGGAGCAAGATAGCTTGTTGCAAATTGATGCAAAAAGATGTAAAAAGTTAATTTCTCTCTTTGCCCCAAAATTGCCTTGATACATCTCACCTCTAATGAGTGCACACACTTCTGACAGCAATGAGGTCACAGCCACTGCACAGGGATAATGCAGTTAGCATATATATATATATATATATATATATATATATATATATATATATATATATATATATATATATATGTGTGTGTGTGTGTGTGTGTGTGTGTGTGTGTGTGTATATATGTATATATTTATATCTATATGCATATGTATATGTATATATTTATATATAATATTTGATCACCCCTTTGCCAAAGGACCTTCCAGACATTACAAGGTTTTGGTAAAGCCATGTAATCTGCTTTTAGGCTTTTAAGGTACAGCACAAACTTCAACAATTATTTCAGTGATGGAGTTACTTACTTTGGCAAACTGTTCAAGTCTATGATTGTTTAAGATTCACCCTGTTTATATTTTGCAAGGACAAGAGCTGTAAATACTGTACTTTTTCGCATTGTCTCACACGGACTGGAAACTCTAGTCCTCAAGGGCCACCAGGTGGTCAGGTTTTAAGGATATCCCTGCTTCAGCACAGGTGGTCAATCAGTGGGTCTAGGGTTGCTAGGTGTCCAGTATTGAACTGGACTGTCCAGTATTTGGACACACTGTCCAGTAAAAAAAATGAGGTAATACTGAAAATGTATGTGCCAGGTATTACCTCTCTGGACATAGTAACATGACTGGCTTGGGGGAGGGGGGGGCATGGGATTTCCCTGAGCAGGGAGAGAGCAGGGCTGTTGCTTGGGGGCTGGGCAGCTTCCTCCATCCTGATTGGCTGCATTACCCAGCAGCAACCAATCAGCAGGAGGTGTCAGGAGCCTGGGGATGGGGCCAAGGAGAGGGTGAGACAGCATGGAGCAGGGAGTGGTGTATGTCCAGTATTTTTGGAGAAGCCACCTGGCAACCCTATCAGTGGCTAGGTCTTTGACTGAGCTACTGAATGAGCCACCTGTGCTGAAGCAAGGATATCCTGAAAACCTAACCTGTTGGCTGCCCTTGAGGACTGGAGTTGGCCAACCCCGGCCTTACAGATCCCTCTGGCAAAAAGAGGACTAAATTACTTATCCTATTTTTCATGTGAGCACCATTGGGTGATCAAAGTTATGCTTGTAGCCAGGTCACCTGATGACTACTATTCTGCCCCTGTACAGGCAGTAAACCCTGGTACAATCAGGTTGCCAGTAGTTGATATGGGGTTTTCATCCTCCTTGGTACTGCACTTGAGTGACAGCGGGAGGCGGTAACATCAGGCCTGGGCATGACCAATCATGAGTCAGACCTGGTGCCCTCCTCCTGGCTGTACTTAAGGGCAGGTACTGCCCAAATTTGTTATTGCCTTTTCCCACTTGAGGAAGGTAGGTCACACATTAGAGAGGCTGATTATTGGGCCTTCTCCAGTCCTCTTCCCTTCGGGGAACAGTGAGTGTGGACCATACCTCTGTCTCTACTAGGGAGGTGGGGAGAGCTAGGATGGCTGTGCGTGCCCTTGGCCTATACTGGCGGTCCAGGGATCATCCTTCAGTGAGAGCTGTGAGACTGCATCGGGCAGAAGTCTGCTGTTGTTTCTGTACTGTACAGAAGAGTTATAAACCGTTCCTGTTTGCATATACCACCTGCCTGGTGCGTGACCTTACTGGGGGGAGAGCTAATAGTTCTACCGTGGGAGATCACCTTCAGTTCCTGGAGCCTACGGCAGATGGAGAGGCTGCACTGCTAAAGAGATATGTGGGATATGAACCCCAGAAGCCTAGTCCAGTGTACCCACTACCATCAGCAGACGACTCAGCCCTCCTGTTAACAGCAGGTATCATGTACCATACACTCTGTAATGGCCACATCTCTCACCGGGTGGGGGAAACACCGTTACTGCACATAACAGTAACATGCAAAAATGATCCTTTGGTATGTTTATTTAACCTTTGTCTTAACTTAAAATGTAACCAGAAAAAATGTAACCAGAAATAATACAATGAACATCCAATCCCCCACGTTTTAGGTTCAGATCTGCAGATTAGGTGCCTTATTATTGAATTTTTGGTGTTGGCAAAATATGTGCTTTATATAGCCAAATCTAAGAAAAAAAGTGTGATAGTGTAGTTGGCTTGGTGTCGCTTGATTCATTAATTGCATTTCTCAGGCGAAACTGTGTATTTTTTATTGCCCCATTGTCACTTTCTATATTAGGGAAATCATTAACAGAGAGTTGTTTCATGGCGATTTGAAGATTTGAGCAATTATGTAGAACATATAAAAGTTAAGGAGCGAGTTATTACACCTGCCTAACTCTTAGCCTTTTGGTTTTTGTTTTATTTTATGCTCTGCAAAATGTCACAGCCCACAGTTCATTTTGACAGCGACGAGATTAACAACACCAAAAGCAGGGGTAATTTTTCAATATTTCTGAAAAATAACCAAAATGGGGTGATACCGGAGAGCCCCCTGGGACGATATATATATATATTTATTTATTTTTTCTTCAAAATCCGCATGAAGGTTTTAGTGTAATTAAGAGCGAGATTGTAACTCTACCCATGCAAGGTTAGTGTTGTTATACAATGTTACACAATGCATCACAACTACACACGTCTCCACCAAGCAGTAACCATCACATTCTGATTAGTAAGGACATGATTATTCAATCCGGACTTTACAAGTTCTACTCCTTTATAGTTTCCTACTCCAAGTTGGGTAGAGAAAGAGAGCTGGAAACCTGGACTGGCTAAGCCTGTCCCTATTCATGATGGTCACCCCATGTGTAAGGGTTAAAGACACCATTGTGGATGTTTTCACTATACACAGAATGGAAACCATATACAATCCTATTTCTGATAATGGGGATCAAAGTAAAAGCTAATCATCTTAGATATACATCAATAGGGGAAACTAGAGAGAGAGAGAGTGCCATAGCAAGAAGAGAGGAGTTAAAGAGTAGTAAAAGCAAGAGGAATAGATTCACTGCACAAGAGACGTGCCGGGACTGTAAAACAGCATTGGGAAGCCTTATCAAGCACACCACAGAGGATAAGCAGAAGCACAGTGGGGCTGCAAGGTGTTCTAGATTACAGCACGGAGTGAGGGGGAAGGAAGAGGAATTAAACAAAAGTAAGAAAGCAAGTAACACAAACAGGAATAAAAAGGCAGAGGCGATCAGAGAAGACTAAACATATATTTGAACATGCAGTGTCTCCTAATTGCAAGGGGAAGCCCAGCTAGTCCTGGTTTAGGTCTTCTCTGCGAGTGTGGAGATGTCAACCTCCCAGGAGTGAAATCAGTAGGAGTTGACAGGTCTTGGAATCACTATTGTCTCGGAAGAATGGGAGCTAAGAGTGGCGCACAAGCCTGTGTGGCAATCAGGATACAGGGGTGACCACCACCTGTCAGTGATTTCATTGTCGTCATCTAAAATCAAATTCTAATCTATAACTACAAAGGACAGACAGGGGCCTGGCTTTAAAGGCCTTGGCTTCAACCATAAACAAAATGGCAGACTTCTACTGATGCAAATCCAGGTCTGGGTTAATCTGCCCAGGTGAATAACTGTGGCCCAGATCCACGGAGCTATGTTATTGACTTAACAAGGCATCATTAAGGGCTGACGGGTATCGTCAAAGCTCACCGCGCAGTGTTAAGTGCTGGTTTCAGCCATAACGCGCCTTGTGTTAACTATAACAACCGTTAGAGCTGATAATATGCAAAAGCGGTGTTCCCTCTATCCGCGCCCAGAGCTCTGTTACAGTTAGCGCAGGGATTTAACAATGCATTACGTAGGTCAAACCTAAAGGTGGCGTTGGCTCCCTTCAAAGCCTGAAATATGGGTGTCAGAGGGGAGGAGGAAGAAGAGCGAGAGATCCAGGTTCTTCTATAATCCCCCCTCCCCTCCCAATACACCTTTAGACAACACGTGCAGAGACACCTGTGCACAAGAAATGGGCACCCCTGAGATACCCAGGAAATATGACAGGCATGAGAATATCGTATTAGCATATTTCCCAGGTTTCTCAGTGGTGCCTATTTCTTGTGCACAGGTCTGTCTCCACATGTTGACTAAAGGTGTGTCTGAGGGGATATATGTAGCACTTGGGGGGGGGGAGGGGATTGAGCAGGGCTGTTTCTAAGGGGCTGGCCAGCCTCCGCTATCCTGATTGGCTCCTGCTGGGTAATACAGCCAATCCAGAGAAGGTTTCAGGAGTCTGAGGGTGGGGCCAAGGAGAGGAGAAAACTGCATGACGTGGAGAGAGTTGTGTGTTTCGCACCTTTCACCACCGTGTCCAGTATTTTTGGAGAGATGCCACTTGGCAACCCGATTTCTCTCTCTCCTTCTCCCGCCCAGAGGGAGCCAACGCCACCCCTAGGCCAGACAGGTGTAACACGGGGCAGTGCTAACTTAACATGCTGTTAAGCCTGTGTTCATTAGATCCACAACGGCCGTTGTTATCGCACATATTTAGTTTTGCAGATTCGCTTTCACCTCGGGGAATATAAAGCCAGTTACTGATTTTGATAACTTGACATTATGAGCCCTGAGTTACTGGAGCTTTGTGGATCTGAGCCTCTACTTGCATCTTTAAAACATAGGGGTTTTGGAAAGGGGATTTATCATTCTAATGGGGAATAAAAAGCACCACTAGCAAAAATGAACACAATGAGCCTGGCGTTTTGCTTGCACGTATGTAGTGAAATGTACTAATGTTACGTGCTGGATGCTGCAACATATGTAATGAATGAAAACAGGACTGGTTAAGGAAGGTTATGATCAATACATCTGATGACATGGGAAGTAATATAAATGTCATCAGTATATGAGCTAAGAACAGGGCTGTAAAGGTCGGTTTTTAAAGGTGCAATCCCACCAAAGTCAACTTTATGCTAAAAACATTATGGCCCACATTACTAAGCAGCGCTATACCCTAAGACAATTAGGCCCAGATTTCATAAACGGTGCTAATCTTTAGCTCACATTGGCTGGGAGTCATCTAACTCTGTTAAAACACAGTTAATATCACACCCGGCAAAAATGCTGTATCATCACAATTTTTGGGGACTTAAGTCATCAAGATTGCAGTAATAATTTATTGCGTGCGATATTTTTTTACTTGGCGTGATGCGGGAATTAGCGCAACTGTTAATAATGCATTAATTCCTGCATTGGGATCGCATTCCTAATATTGCTACCGTAGGCTTCTGTAATATCAATGATTACAGAATCCTATGGTAGGCATTACATTAACCCCTTTGATGCCTGGGGCTACCAAGGTATACCAGAGGCATTCAAGAGGTTAATACACAAATAAACAACTCTACCTATCTCCATTGGCCACAAGCATTGCCATGCAATGCTTTACTAACCGCTAAGGCAAACAAGGGGTTAACCCATTGGATTAGCATTGGAAGGATATTGATCCAGGGAGTAATCTGATTGCCAATATTTGGAGTCGGGTAAGAATTTATTTTTCCCCTTATGAGACATCATTAGATGATATTTCACTGGGGTTTTATATTTACCTTCCTCTGGATCAATATACTGTAAGTACGGATATAGGATAAAGTATCTGTCATCTAAATTTAGCATAGGTTGAACTTGATGGACGTATGTCTTTTTTTAACCTCATCTACTATGTAACTACGTAACCCCTACTACAGTCCTACGGGGTGCCTAACCACCTTCCCCTGGGCAACTACTCCATCACCCTCCCACCCCCAAAAAAACCCTAGCCCCCCTCTTGACTAATGGCTAATAACCTTATTAGCCAATTGTGGCTAATAGGGCTTTTGGCCATTAGAAAGAGGAAAACACTACATTTCCGAACACGAGGACTGGTAGGATAAGGGGAAACTTGCGTAATTACCTAATTTTTTGGCGGGTTTCGATATTTTTAACCCGTTAGAAAAATGCGTTATTGTTAGCGATACAACAAGGATCACTTGCATGTTAACAATAGCACTTTTACTTCCTGGTAATAACGCATTTTTACTTTATCAAGCAAGGATGACAGGGTCGATAACTCCTGTCCATTAGAATGGTAATTGAGGAGCGCAAAAGCTCAGCACCCTTTAGTGAATCTGGGCCCACCTCAGGAAGACCCCTAACCGCTCATTTCATTGAACAAGTTTTCCAGCGCTGAAAAAATTCCCATGGCAGGAGTGGCACACACCAGTCGTCAAGGGCCACCAACAAGTTTTAAGGATATCCCAGCTTCAGCACAGGTGGCTCAATCAGTGGCTCAGTCTACAACTGAGCCACCTGTGCTGATGCAGAGATATACTTAAACTTGACCTGTGTGCGGCCCTTGAGGACTGGAGTTGACCACCTCTGTCCTATGGCATAACACTAATTAGTAAATATGACCGAACATGACAGACGAACCAAAAGGGAAGTACTACCCTGAGGCTTTATTTACTAAGTGTTGTCATACCATAAGACACGTTCTGATGGCAGAAGACACCTGCCGGTGCCAGAAGTTGTCTACTGTATAACCCACCTAGTAAATATCCCATAAATATGACCCTACATATTTTAAAGAAAAAAACATTAAACCTACTGCCACAAACATTCTTTCTTGTAAGGTTTGCCACTGTATCAGGGATCCAATATCACTGCTATTTCATATCCCAGAATCCACTGCTCATCTCCTCTTTATTGTTAATTCGTTTCCCTCCCAAGTACGGACAGTGACATCATCAGCTAGGGGGCTGGGCTCCTCCATACTGATTGGTTGCTGCTGGGTAATGCAGCCAATCAGGAGGAGGTCACATCACACCTTTCACCATTGTGTCCAGTATTTTTGGAGAAGCCTCCTGACAACCCTACTTGTGAGAGTGTACTGAGCACCAGTATAGCTACCAGATCTTGTGGATTCTACCGCAGCTCATATTACAAAACCACTTTTTTTTAGGGGTGATTCCCTTTCTTGTCTGGTGAGCAGCGTTCTGCATAATTTATCAAGCCATATATATATATATATATATACACACATACAGTTAGGTCCGGAAATAATTGGACACTGACATAATTTTCATAATTTTAGCTCTGTACGCCACCACAATGGATTTGAAATGAAAGAACAGAGATGCAATAGAAGTGCAGACTTTCAGCTTTAATTCAAGGGGTTGAACAAAAATATCGTATGAAACGTTTAGGAATTGCATCCATTTTCATACACAGTCCCCTTATTTGAGGGGCTCAAATGTAATTGGACAAATGAACACAATCATAAATAAAATGTTCATTTTTAATACTTTGTCGAGAATCCTTTGCAGGCAATGACTGCTTAAAGTCTGGAACACATGGACATCACCAAACGCTGGGTTTCCTCCTTTGTGATTTTTTGTGATTCTGAGTCTTTCTGCCTTAAGTTTTGTCTTAAGCAAGTGAAATGCGTGCTCGATCGAATTGAGATCAGGTGATTGACTCAGCCATTGAAGAATATTCCACTTCTCTGCCTTAAAAAAACTCCTGGGTTGCTTTCGCAGTATGTTTTGGGTCATTGTCCATCTGTAAAGTGAAGCGCCGTCCAATCAACTTCGCTGAATTTGGCTGAATCTGAGCAGACAATATATCCCTATACACTTCAGAATTCATCCGGCTTCTTCTGTCTTCTGTCACATCATCAATAAATACTAGTGACCCAGTGCCATTGTAAGCCATGCATGCCCATGCCATCACACTGCCTCCACAATGTTTTACAGATGATGTGGTATGCTTCGGATCATGAGCCGTTCCAAGCCTTCTACATACTTTTTTTCTTCCCATAATTCTGGTACAGGTTGATCTTAGTTTCATCTGTCCAAAGAATGCTGTTCCAGAACTGGGCTGGCTTTTTTAGATATTGTTGGGCAAAGTCTAATCTGGCCTTTCTATTCTTGAGGTTTATGAATGGTTTGCACCTTGTGGTGAACCCCCTGTGTTTGCTCTCGTGAAGTCTTCTCTTCATGATAGACTTGGATAAGGATATGCCTACCTCCTGGAGAGTGTTCTTCACTTGGCTGGATGTTGTGAAGGGGTTTTTCTTTACCATGGAAAGGATCCTACGATCATCCACCACTGTTGTTTTCTGTGGACATCCAGGCCTTTTTGTGTTGCAGAGCTCACCAGTCTGTTCTATTTTTTCTCAGAATGTACCAAACTGTTGATTTGGCCACTCCTAATGTTCCTGCTATCTCTCTGATGGATTTTCTTTTTTTTTTGCAGCCTAAGGATGCCCTGTTTCACTTGCATTGTGAGCTCCTTTGACCGCATGTTGTGGGTTCACAGCAACAGCTTCCAAATGCGAATGCCACACCTGGAATCAACTCCAGTTATTTTACCTGCTTAATTGATGATGAAATAACGAAGGAATAGCCCACACCGGTCCCTTGAAAAAGAGGGGGCTACATATTGAAGAGATGTAATTTCTAAACCGTTTCTCAAATTTGGATGTAAATACCCTCAAATTAAAGCTGAGAGACTGCACGTTAAGCCCATATTCATTATTTAACTGTAACTTGAATTTATTTTGGTGCACAGCCGAAATAACAAAAACTTGTATCAGTGTCCAATTATTTCCGCACCTAACTGTGTATGTATATATATATATATATATATATATATATATATATATATATATATATATATATATATATATATATATATATATATATATATATATATATGTATATATATATATATATATATGTATATATATATATATATGTATATATATATATATATATATGTATATATATATATATATATATATGTATATATATATATATATATATATATGTATATATATATATATATATATGTATATATATATATATATATATATATATATATATATATATATATATATATATATATATATATGCCATGAAGACTCTCATAGCCAATTCAAATCAATATATATTGACTCTCATAGCCAATATATATATATATGTATATATATATATATATATGTATATATATATATATATATGTATATATATATATATGTATATATATATATATATATATATATATATATATATATATATATATATATATATATATATATATATATATATATATATATATATATATGCCATGAAGACTCTCATAGCCAATTCAAATCAATGAGCTGGAAGGTGTCTTCAAAGTGTCTCATGGCAGAAGATTGCTTAGAAAATATAGGCCATAATCCTCTGATGTCCTGGGGATCTTATGCTCAGTACATCTCTTTTGGATTAAGCCGATGGTTCTGCCTTGGTGTTGTGAGCACTGGTTTTATTAATCCCTTTGCTGCTAGAGGGTCTAGCAAACCACTGCAACGCTGATCCCACGAGGAGTAATTGTTAAATGCCCTTTACCATGTATGCACATAATCCAACTAGGAATAATTATGGTTTTATATCTGTGGCATCCTACAGATAACGGTTTACGATTAGCTGACTTTTCCAAACTCTTGCAGTGATTAATATAAAAAATGCTATTTCTCAGAATACAACACAGGCTGTGAATAATAAATCGGTGGATGTGACGTAGGTGTTTGTGAAGCACAGACGTCCTCTTACCTCTCCCATCGTACTTTGAGTGTCTCTTCTGCTAACACCTCCTCCTCCACTATTGATCTCTCAGTGGGGATACCCAGGGCTCTGTCCTGGGACCTCTTCTCTTTTCTCTGTGCACGCTCTCTCTGGGGGACCTAATAACATCTCTTGGGTTTAAATATCACCTCTATGCTGACGACATACAAATTTACTTTTCAACACCCGACCTTACAACTGCTGTACAAACAAAAGTTTCTGAATGTCTCTCTGCTATATCATCCTGGATGGCCCTCCGCCACCTTAAACTCAACATGGCAAAAACAGAGCTCCTCAAACTTCCTCTCAAACCTGGCCCTATTCCCTCCTTCCACATTACTGTTGGAAGTACGATCATTCACCCAGTAGCCCAAGCACCCTGCTTAGAGGTCACACTCGACGCATCTCTCACATTCTCCTCTCACATTCAGAACATTTCTAAAACCTGACACTTTTTCCTCCGCAATATCACTAAGATACACCCGTTTCTCTGTTGCTCGACTGCTAAAACTCTGACTCAGGCCCTCATTCTCTCCCGTCTTGATTACTGTAACCTCCTGCTGTCTGGCCTTCCTGCCTCTCACCTGTCTCCCCTACAATCTATCCTAAACGCTGTTGCCAGAATCACTCTACTCTTTCCTAAATCTGTCTCTGCGTCTCCCCTCCTGAAATCCCTCTCCTGGCTTCCGATCAAATCCCGTATCACACACTCAATTCTCCTCCTCACTTTTAAAGCTTTACATTCTTCTGCTCCTCCTTACATCACAGCCCTAATTTCTCGTTATGCACAATCCCGACTCTTGCATTCCTCCCCGCTCATTCTACCCCCTTTGTATCTAAAGCCCTCTCCCGCCTTAAACCTTTCTCACTTACTGCCCCGGACCTCTAGAATGCCCTTCCCCTCAGTACCCGACTAGCACCCTCTCTATCCACCTTTAAGACCCACCTTAAGACACACTTGCTTAAAGAAGCATATGAATAGCACTGTGGATAATACTGGACACATGATACATAAAGCTTGGCCCCCTGCAGACGCACTTACCAAAATTCCCTCCTACTGTCTCTGTACGTTCTCCCTACCTACCAATTAGACTGTAAGCTCATCGGAGCAGGGACTCCTTTTCCTTAATGTTACTTTTATGTCTGAAGCACTTATTCCCATGATCTGTTTATATTATCTGTTATTTATTTGATTACCACGTGTATTATTACTGTGAAGCGCTATGTAGATTAATGGCGCTATATAAATAAAGACATACAATACAATGCAGGGCTGAAGAAAACAGGGATGGAAATGGCTGGTTGACACCTTCCCTGTCAGAGTCCAGCAATACATAGCACTGTAGTAGTGCCCCCGGCTGTGAAATGGTTAAGATGACTCCTATTGGAAAGGATAGGGGCACTCAAACTCTGCTCTGCACAGGTCATCGATGAAGGCTGATTTGTGATAAGCTGCCCTCCAAACTCTGGTCCATTATATATATATATATATATATATATATATATATATATATATATATATATATATATAGTGGTGGTCTTTCCCTCGGATTAGATATTGTGCCAAACCTATGTAGCTTTGTCATCAAAAGTGAGAGGAAATCACAGCAGCTGTGCAGAACCATTAAAAGGAAGCAACCTAAAAAGAAGAACTGTGCTGCTTTAGGGTGCTGAGTCCGTCAGTTTTGGGTGTCATAGGGAAGGCCAAAGTCTTACAATATTTTGTATTTACCATTAGTGCCGTGTTTTGACACTTGTGGTGTTACTCAAGTGAATATGTTAGTGACAGATCAAATGCTCAATAATACTAACAGTACATAAAGCTAGAGCGCCACCTATTGAGGATGTAGCAGAACTGGTTCCATTTACCACCCAACCTCAGTAGCCTGACCTCTGCAAACGTGTTACCTTTATTTAAAAAGCACCAACCTCACTCAGTCCAATATGAAGTATTTAGGAAACCTACTGTAAAATTGTTACACAAAAATGAAGAGCGGTGCTATCAGTTTGCCAGTAACCTCCTAACTTCATATTGTTCAAGCCCTTTTCACCTTGTAACAGGATGGCTCAGATGACTTGATATTATGCTATTAACGTTGCCACTTATGTAGTTAAATGATGTCACTTACCCCCAGCAAGGCCATGCAAGAAGACCTGCATTCCCCTGATTAACCACAAGGTGGAAGCATTGTAGCAGGATAGAAAAGCACCTCCTTTGCTCAATTACTTTGGTACTTAACTCATTGCAATTGTATACAAGGACTAGAGCCATCATAAACCCTTTCTTCCCTTTAGGCAGTAAGGGCCCAGTATGCCAGGAGTCAGCATATTTCTTGATGTAGTGTCACACACTGCACAAGTCCAATATCTTTTAATTCCCTGCAGACTGAAAAATATTAAGCGATCAGTCTGACATCAGTAGACAACAACTGGACACAACTTACAGTGGGAGGAAGGGAAAATACTTGCATTACAGCTGTTCTTGTCAAGTGTCAGGTTTAGCAGAATGTATTTATGTATGGAGAGAGAGAGAGAGAGAGAGAGAGAGACAGAGACAGAGACAGAGACAGAGAGAGAGAGACAGAGACAGAGACAGACACTTATCAAAAACTCCACACAGCTGTAGATTAGATTTCAATAGATATTATAGTCTATGGCTGGGGCCATAGAGGGGGTAGCAAGGCTGAGGCGTGCTGACGCTGAGGCTCGCCTGCTGAAATCTGCGCGATTTCATGCCCATGCAGGCGAGCCAGCGGGCATAATCGGGAGGCGGGGGGAGACTGAGGGAGGCGGGGCAGTGACGTCGCTGGGCCAATCGCCGTGACGTTGACGCTGCTCCGCGCTGATTGGATGTTTTCAGCCGACAGCGCTCTGAAAACAGTTTGGCTGTCGGCTGAAAAATACAGCGCCTCAGCACGGCTGCGGACGCTCGCGTGAGCCCCCTCTAATGACATCCTCATGGAGGATGCAGGGGCTCAGCGCGGAGCGTCCGCACGGCTCAGCGCTGCAGGTCCTTCTATGGACTCAGCCTTAGGCAGAGTAACAGTATATCAGTGCCTTTGGGGAAGTCTATATGCAGAATGATGATCTTTTCAGTCTACAGCAGGGGTGCTCAACACCAGTCCTCAATGTCCCCCCCCCCAACAGGTCAGGTTTTGAGGATATCCCAGCTTCAGCACAGGTAGCTCAGTCGAAGAGCCTGCTTCAGCACAGATTGCTCACTCAGTGGCTCAGTCAAAAACTGTGCTGAAGCTGGGATATCCTTAAAACCAGACATGTTGGGGGAGTATTGAGGACTGAGCATCCCTCGTCTACAGCATATAGTCCTGTATATGATATTTGTGACACTGGAATAGGCTCGGGAACCTGTGTGAGATGTGTGGTCGCCCTGTAGTGTGGTTAATGTTTCACCTCTCTTTTCAGTGGCCACAAATGGCAATGACAAATTAATCCCATAGAGCAGGGGAGCGCAAACATTTTTCCCTGCGCCCCCCTGCCGGAGGTTCCCTCACTCCCGCGCCCCCCCCCCCCTAACCCCCACTTACCCGCGCTCCGGCTTCATGACATCACATGACCTCGCGGCGTCATTTTGACGCCGCGTTGCCATGGCGATGCAGGAAGGAAGCCGCCGGAGTCAAGGTAAGTGAGGTTTACAGAGGCCCTGCAGCTCCCCCGGCACTTAATTTACAGCCACAATAGAAAGAATATGACACCCCAATCTAAAGACCAGTACAGCCACAATATAAAGCCATAGGATAAAAAATACACAGTGCGTGTGTGCCGAGCACGCGCATTGTAAGGGAAACTTCTTAGTGTTTTGTCACTGAAATTGTAATTTGTTTTTTATGATTTTGATTGAATGAAAGACTTTTGAAAAAAAAAAAACAATTCCCCAGCAGAAATGTGCATAGTATTAGATACATGATAAAATTGAGTTATGAGAAGTAAATTAAGATACATATATTTAGGATGGTAAAGGATCTAAAGTATATAAATGCCGTTACTCACAAAAGTCTTTCATTCAATCAAAATTTTAGAAATCATTATACAAATTCAGTGACAAAATGTAAAGAAGTTTGAATTGTACATTTTTAAAATGTTTGCTATTTGAACTTCTATATTTGTAATGTGTGTATGTGTGTTTGTTCTGCGCATGTGCGAGCTCATCAGTCTGTGCTTCTGCGCATGTGCGAGCTCATCAGTCTGTGCTTCTGCGCATGTGCGAGCTCATCAGTCTGTGCTTCTGCGCATGTGCTGGATGCACCGTCTGCTTCTGCGCATGTGCTGGATGCACCGTCTGCTTCTGCGCATGTGCTGGATGCACCGTCTGCTTCTGCGCATGTGCTGGATGCACCGTCTGCTTCTGCGCATGTGCTGGATGTGCCGTCTGCTTCTGCGCATGTGCTGGATGCACCGTCTGCTCCTGCGCATGTGCAGGATGCACCGTCTGCTTCTGCGCATGTGCTGGATGCACCGTCTGCTTCTGCGCATGTGCAGGATACACCGTCTGCTTCTGCGCATGTGCAGGATGCACCGTCTGCTTCTGCGCATGTGCTGGATGCACTGTCTGCTTCTGCGCATGTGCTGGATGCACCGTCTGCTTCTGCGCATGTGCTGGATGCACCGTCTGCTTCTGCGCATGTGCAGGATGCACCGTCTGCTTCTGCGCATGTGCAGGACGCGACGCCCGCTTCTGGTACATACCACTTCCGCTGGATACGTCTGCTGGGCTCTTCTGCGCATTAAGGTACTTCCGTTTAATTTTTCGTATCCATGAAGGACATTTGAACCTATGATTTTTTTTTAGTTGCCTTTGCCAAGTAAGAAGTTTCACTTCACAAATAAAAATGTTATAAAATACTAAAACAATGTTATGGCTCTTCCTGAAAAATGACGAAAATGTCATATTCACATGGGGTTTATTATATAAACAAAAATCATGTCATAAATGTATTAACATCATATTACATTCCTTTGAATCAAATGACTCAAGAACAGGACAGTGATATGATTTTTAATTTATTTAAAAATATTTATTTGTGCGCGTGTGTTCATCTCTATCAGGGGCTAAAGAGAATTTAAATCACGTACTCCTTTTATTCAGGCATCCTGCATTTGGCGGAGAGACTTGCACAGCCATACCGAGCTGCTTCTAAATTTAGGAAGAATTAGATCATTCTCAACCAAAGTGGTCAGTTACAGTGCGAGCTGAATGTTCAAGAGTGGAATCATAGGGTAATTGGTGGAACGGCGGCTTAAAGATCAGTTCAACCATGGGCAGGGAGGACACGTAGGTTAGCTGCATGTGAATGAAACTCAACCCAATTACTAAAAATAAAATAAGAAGGAATAATGGTCCCTTTATTGTTTCAATGCTGATGGGCCAGCAATGCACTGCAAATCATAGCAATGAGATTAAATATAGGGTATCATTTTTTTTCCTAAACACACAAGTATGAATACACTTATTTCTATCCCAGCCTTCTGCTCTCTCACGTCCTATTAGCTTATTCCCTTTAGTAAGTACTGTAATATTGAATCGCTCTTGGCTAAGGTTTCACATTTAGTTTGGACGCTCGTTTTGAAAATTCTAATCTCACTCCCCGTAGGGATATACTTTCTCTAACCCGAGTCCTGGGAGGAAAGTCAATACCACAAAAAAAAAATCATTTTTTTTTCTTTTGCTATTGTGATGGGAACGCAGATTACAGTAGTTATGACATTTTACTCTGAAATGGCAAGGTATTGATAAACTATTACAGAACACAGACAAGTACAATTGTGTGATTACTACTCTGGAATGTGCTCTGATACTTCATAACTACCGCCATACTGAAGATAATTATGAGGCACATTTTGGACTTTGAGTCGCGGGTGGAAAGGTGTTGAGGTTAGTTACTGCTAGAGATCTTTAAAATGTCCCAAGACTACGCCTATGAGCAATTTGATCTTCAATCACACTATACCCCAGGTAGAAACATGGCACAGTGGATAAGGAGTTGAATACGGCTTATGGTTGTGATTCCACACCTAACCACTTATTCTCATCCAATAACACTTATTTTTAATTTACATTCAGGATTGCTCACTAAAAAAAACACAAGGCATTGCCTGTTTGCTAACGGCTATCACCGTTTAATGCTGCATGTAATTGAATAACTTTATTACTATTACCCTTTACTCTTCCTTGGACAATATGACCACTTAAGAGGCAGTAAAGAAATGTGGATGTGTATTATTGGAGATTACCTGCTCCGCAGAGGACATAAGTGTGGGGACGTCAGGCAATCTCGCAATCTCGTTGCTTAACATCAGCACCTGGTCAGATGCAAATTATTTTAATGTCACTTGTATTTTGTAGTTTTCTAGAATGATTTCTATATTGTTTTTCAGCCCATGGGTGAAACAAATGAATGCCACTTCATAACAGCAATGGGAAGGAAAGATCTGTGATATTAATTTTTTATGGTTATTTTATACGTTGCTATACTTTTTTATAACTGCTATGTTTTGCAGCCTAAAGTGCAATGAAGAAATAATCGTTTTTTAAACAGAAAACATGTAGCCCAGAAGCAGTTCATAAAACTAAAGGTTGCATCAGGAGTGGCCAACTCCAGTTCCGAAGGGCTGCCAACAGGTCAGGTTTTCAGGATATCCCTGCTTCAGCACAGGGGGCTCAATCGTTGGCTCATTCAGAATGACTGAGCCACTGATTGAGCCCCCTGTGCTGCCCTAATACATGGCCTGATGATGGCTCTTGAGGTTTGGAGTTGGCCAGTCCTGATGTAGCCTTTAGTTTTATAAAATGGGACAAAACGCTGACTCCGTTACCTTGGCAAAGTAAGCTTTCTGGTTTAGGTATTATAGTGTCTGCTTCACAATGATTCATTGGGGGTTATTAATTTAGCTGTAATTATGCTAATTGACGAAACTTCCATTGACTTCAATAGGAATTTCTGCGTTACAGGGTCCCGATCTGCACTACCGCAGTTGAATGCATAACACCCACCTTGCCGACATTGTTCTATATCCGCTGGCAATGCTCTACTAGAAATATTATGTGAACTGCAACAACATAGGGGTCTTTAAAAAAAAAAAAAAAGGGCCACCTTAAAACGGAGTTCTTACTATGACCCTATGCGTTTCTTGTAGGCGATACTCCTTGTGAGGTCTATCAGTGCAGAATAACCGCATGCAGTGCAAGCACTGAAACAATTAGGTGAAATGAATAACAAGCAAACCTTGTGTTTAATAAAAGTCTTATCCCCCAAGGGGCAAATCATCGTGGTTTAATGCTGCGGAATAGGCTTCATCCCGCAGTACGGATGAGACTCTGCTAAGCTTTTGCTATACAGTGGGGGAAATCACGAAGCAGCGTTTGGGTAGGAAGCAGCATGCTGCAGCGGAAAGGGATAAACATAATATGTACATTTCTCTATTATCCACAGATTACCGTGGCAAGTTATCATGTCTGCTGTCTAAATGCCTCACTTCTTAGGTACACAAAGAGCCTTGTGTTGTTTTTAAGTGGTTGTCATTATAACCAATTTTAACAAATACAGTTAATCAAATTTTTCAGAGGAACAGTTCTCGGCTGTAATTGCTCTGAACTGAAAAATAAGCTGTAATAAGCCATTCCTGGTGTGTTACAGTTTAATGAAATATTCAGATTGTAAACGGTTACAGATTCTCTTCGGGGCATTTGTTTTATTTATACGGTGGTGTCTGTGTTTTATAGTGTTTGTGCTTTAATAATATGAAGGTTATTTTATACTAGTCATTCGAATAGCTTGAGATATGTCTGTATCTGCGTCTCAGCCCCCAAAACAAGACACCACGAAGCCGGGGTGGCCAACACCAGTCTTCAACACCCCCCAACAGGGCAGGATATATCCTGCTTCATCACAGGTGGTTCAATCAGTGGCTCAGTCGAAGAGGCACTGGGCTGAAGCAGGGATATCCTGAAAACCTGACCTGTTTGTGGGGGGTTGGGTGGGGAGGGGAGAGGGCTTGAGGACTGGAGTTGAGAACCTGTACCATAAAGTATTAGCCCCACATAATAATCCAATATAGGTGTGCATGTCATTAGACAGGACGTGGTACCTTGTTATTTAACCTGTACACAAAATAACAAATATGGCATATAAGTGATCTGGAATGTTTGCATTGTGTGTGTGGTATGTAGAAAAAGACATTTTGAAGCAAAATTGTAGCTCAGAGACATTTTTCTCATCTATCTATCTATCTATCTATCTATCTATCTATCTATCTATCTATCTATCTATCTATCTATCTAAATAGGGGCTACTTGAACAAAAAGCTTAAAAAAAAGTCACTGCACACCCAAATATGCAAAAATCTAAAAAATACCAAAATACACTAACATATATACAGCCTGTATATACAGTGACCTAACCCCAGAGCCGCATAATGTTTCATAGGGAAAGCAATTCATCAGATGCAGTAACTCATCGTATTGATACTTCATCGGGAGTTTGGGACGTATTGGAATAAGGTTGGTGTTGTATTAAACTCTCAATCTTTGTGTGATTCTTTGCGCCAAAATATCCACCTGTTCTGACGTGGCAGAGCTCTCTGGCTAGCAATTTGAACAAGATACAAGAAATTGCATTACATTTGGCACAACCAGGAGCAAATATGGTGCTGTTTATCAAACCAAACATGTCTTTAAATTCATACATAAATATTAACAATGAAATGAGAAAGAGACATGGACATACTGTACCTGTGATACCTTTGAACACACCCGAGATACCTGTGAAAAAGCAAATTTAACTATATATGGCCAGGTCCCCCCTAGGTCCCCATTGGCCCCCTTACCTTCCGATATGGTTGCGGAGGCGCGCGCATGCGCATTGACTAGCAGGAGCAGCGGCCATTACATGCATAGCTCCGCAGGGGAACTACAACTCCCAGCAGCCTCTAGGGCTGCTATCACGTGAGCGCGAACAGCCAATAGGGCTGCCAGGACCATGGCCAGCTAGGGAGTACAGTTTGGCACGAAGCAGAGCCACGCCAGTCAGAAGGGGAGCTAAGAGAGAACAGGTAGTGTCTAGGGAGCTGTGCTTCCCTGGACTTGGCCTAGCTTGCCCCCTTAGGTCGCAGGTAGGCCCTGAGACACCATAAGATTGTGGTTACTTCAGGAACAGTCCCTCTAGATAGGGATATTGCCTCTGTAGTGTGTATAGTGTCAGGGAAACAGCAGCAACACCACGCAGTGATTGCGGCCTGTGGTCTGGGACCAGACCACCAACGCAAGACAAAGAGACTCTCTTCATGGTGGGCACTCCAGCCGGAGTCCACCCAACATAGAGGCAGACGCCATCGCTGACGGCGATGGCGTGGGATCAGTCGGGCCCCTTTCACCAATTGGTGGTACCCAGGTGCTGGAGCACCCGGCAGGTATCCATATCGACAAGTGCACCAACTATAACACACACTTTCTGTGGGTTGCGCTACCGCACACTTGGGGTGGGATTGCTCCTATGGACACCAGGGTGGCTAGGTGCCCAGGGCACATCTGTATTTTGAGGGATCTGAACCAGGGTGTATAGGATGGTGATTGGACAGTGGGTCACTGTGTGGGTACGGCCGTGCGAGGCCTGTGTTATATTGAGTTATATTGTTAGCTACGTTCAGTAAACCTGTTACTATATACAAGTGTGTGTTCATTATATTGGGTCCTGTGATGGGGTTATCCAGCACTGCTAGGATCCCTCACAGGTGGAGGCGCGGTCACTGAACGAATAATTAGGTACACCCCAGGCTCCCTACAGTGGAGGATCAGGTCGCCTGCGAGCCTATCAGGTAAAGCGCACCACACATAGTCACCCTAGACACGAGGGAAAGAGGGCTACATAAGCGAAGTGAATTTCAACACGTTCAGACATTTCTATACATTGCCACAACCTACAATTGTATGTAATACCAACAGAATACCAATATGAAAGTCACTTTACCAAGACAGTTTTGCCGCTAAGAATCTGTGATTAAAAGAAACCCCTTTGCATGTTATCACTAACTTCAGAAGGTTTCTCTGTTTGCTTTGAGTATAAATTAATGCTATCAGACCCCTTCCCTGCCAGAGGGCCGTGCAACTGGCAGCAAACTGGTTAATCCACCCATACTGTACTTGACCTGGGACTTCCGGATACAGAGCTGCGCCGCCTGCAGCCGGTACCGAACACTGCCAGGTTGTTAACTAACGAGACCTGTTCCTGCCACATGACACCTGTTCTCCATTCTCTGCACTCGCTGCCTGTAAGGCGGTGAATCTGTTCCAAGATTGGCTTGTTGACATTCAATGCCCTATATCATCAGGGTCCCAGCAAACTGAAGAAAAAAACTCCTGGATCCCTACACTCGCTCTCGCTCACTTCGATCTGCAGGTGAAGGACTACTAACAGTTCCCAGGAGCTCTCTGACCTTTGGGGCTCGAGCTTTTAGCCTCGTACTCTTGGGAATTCTCTGTTTCGTAGGGTTAGAGAGGTCCCCATTTGATGAGTGAACCACAGCCAGACACTCAATACTTACAGTATCATTTCATTATATATTCTGTTCGTCCCATATTTTTTTTTTTTTAGTTTTGTCTTGTGTTTGTCTTGTATAGCTTTAAATGGTTTAATTTACATTTTAGTATCTGTTAGCTTTAAATGAGGGAAGCTCTTTGAGTGCCATTGGGAGAAAAGCACTACAAAGGCCGGGACATAGGCCCAGGACATACTTGAAAAAGAGAGGTAACTCTGACTATATTACTTCCTGGTAAAACATTTTTATAACTAAACAAATATAAAGTTATTATTATTATATGATTATTTCATTTTGTGTAGGTCCTCAAGCGTTTATATGCATTCTTACCATTTTGCGGCCATATAAAAAAATAAAAAATAAATAATGTATAGCTTGTGTTGAATAACAAAGTACAAGGCAAGCAGAAGGGGAAAGGAATTGTATTGTCGATTGATGTGTATGTGTGTTCTCGTCCAATAGGTGTCACTCTCTTCCTGACACAGCTGCACGAACAAGATCTGACCGCAACTTGGAACTCTTTCTAAGGTACCGTTGGTTCTCATTTTTAGCTTCTAATCCATATGGGATTCCGAGGGAGGGGAATTCTTTATTTTTTTTTTTTTGACAGGAAAAATTCAAATATCCTCAAAGAGTTCCTTCCTCTCTGAATACTGACCTCGGCGCGCCTGCAAAAACAGCCTCGTTTTATAATTAGCTCAGTGCCTTTTATTTTGGACTGAAGGGAGGACTCATTGGGAGCTTCAAATGTAAAAGTAATTCAAAAGAAACCTTCACCCGAACAATTACATATCTCCGTGCCGCTGACAGATCTGTATCTTGCTTTTAAGTTGCACTGTCTGCCTGTCACGGAATTCAGAGATATTGTTAGTAGAACATATAAAGTAGTTCATACTTTTTTGCTGCGCTAAGTTGTAGCACGAAAGCTCTGCTGGCAGTAGGGACAGACGCTCTAGCTGCAGTGCTCTTACTTGACAACTTTGTTAATTGCAGCTCAACCTTCAGCTTGGTTATGTGTGTATTGTGAGTAAGTAGCACCCTGTGTTATTTGCTCCATGTGTCAGGGCATCACTTCTCCCGCGTCTCTGTCTCTCTGGCATGCCTATTCAGGGAAGTGGCTTTGCAGCCTCATTACAGAGAATGACATGCAATATGGATTTCTGAATTCCTTATCATATGGTGCCAGGGTGCCATTAAGTATGTGGACGTACGGTTGTCATTCTTTTTAGGGTATAATTTTATTTATATAGCACCAGGAGTGGACACAGCTCTTTATTATTTCCTGGGGGTATTTCTCTCTCCTCTCCTCTTTCTCGCCTCTCTAGCAAAAGCTTTATTCCGAGGGCTGAATAGGAGTAATGCTGACTTACGTAACGTCCCTTTTTTTTGGAAGAGAACACAACTTTATGCTACAACAACATCACGCTGAGCCTATGTTAACGAGATGTGTATATGGAAGTTATTTGTTTGCATCTAATTAGCTTTGAGGATACCATGTTAACGAAAGGATTATAACGTCATTTTAGTTAACGTCACGTTATGAGCCCTGATTTAGTGGAGCTTTGTGGATCTGGGCTCAAGGCATTTGTGTACAAGAGAATTATGCATCAATGATCTTTGGACGTTTTGCAGCAATACAAATGACTAAGAAAAAACAACAGATATTGAGTAGAAATGTTTTTAAATTGGCTTTGCAGAATTTTTCACGTATTCTCTCATTTCATTTGTGGAACGTTTACATTGCCCAGGAACGCACACAAATAGACGCAGGTACCACATTTATGCCAAATTAATGTTGTACATTTTGCCAGAATTTTTTTACTTTTGTACAGAATTTTGCGACACGCCACCAAACAGTACTATCCAAAGGGCCACTTTACTATGTACATTGACTAATGTTTGGTAAATATTGTTGTGATATATTTAATTTAAAAAAAATCAAGCACGTTTTCCTGATTCGTACGTCTCTAATGAAATGATACCTTTATTGGCTAACTGCCAATATTTAGCAAACGACAAGTTTCAGGATTCAACATTTAATGAGACCATAAGAACTGCCAACACCAAGTCCGACTAAACCGTCTATCTAAGCCAATACTTGAGTCTAACTCAATGAAGGAAGTACAAACCACAAGATCTATGGCGAAGGAGAAACAAGTTTTGCTTTTGGCATTAGGAGGTGTACAGTATTTAGACTCAGTCTTGGCTCATCTTGATAAGAGCTCTTGAGCTGAGCTGTAGTGGAGTTGTAACACAGAATATTAAGATGCAGACCATCACAGAGATTCAGCATAGAAATAATACACAGTTGGCATTTTTGATCCTTTAATTACATGACGTATTATAAATATAAAGACGGTTGGAGGCATTCTTTTATTTGTATTTGTTCAAATAAAATAAAAAACTCATCAGCATACAGCAACGGATCAGAAAGCAAAGGTCGTTGCAGCAGCAGTTATTTTTAATTCATATTTATAGTTACTTGAGGATGTCCAATAACTGTCCCAAAACGATGTTTCTTTACTTACCCGTTTCCAACCCGACCACATACTTCATTCTGGAAAGTTGCAGACGTTTCGTATCTCGGAGACATATTCCAAATGTAATCATTTTAAGGTACTCTTGAAAAATGTCTTGCATTGTACATTAAAAAAAAAAAAAGTGCTTTTATAATTTAGCTGTTCTTACAACAGCTATGGAATATTTGCTACAGGCTTTCCTCAGCAAGCCCTGGGCCATTTATATAAGGGAATATGTATATATTATATGTGCCATGCTGTTATGCTATTTAAAACTACCGAATGCATTTTAAATGATTAGAATAAGTGTAGGTGACTGCTTTCACTGAATTGCAACTGTAACATATATTGATATATTGTCTATGTAAATCCATCTTTAAAGCAACAATACACAATGCTGTTTTTGTTTTTCCATTTTCCCCCTCATTACATGAACTGGGTGTCCCATGGAGCTTATCCTTTGTTCTCCTACTTCCAGTGCCCCCCAGTTCTCAGGATATGGGCATCGGTATCTCCCAGACAAAAATACTTATCCGTTTGACGAAATACGGGTTGGCCACTGGGATCAGCCTCACTATAGCGACCAATAAAAAGCCATGACATCATCAGGCTCCAAGGTTGTGGTTTTCTATGGATGACCCTGTATTCATTTTTTGTTCTATTGGTGACCACATATCAGCTTTATTTATTTTTTCAACTGGCAATAAAAACCTTTATAACTTTGGAACTGGGGGTCGGATTATGGGAGTTCTGGCTATCAGTTTTAGGTAATGTATGAAAATCTAAATAATTTGGAGGTTTTTAGTTTCTGGTGGACTTGCTTACCAACCTCTGACACACAGTCCAAAGAGGTACCTGTTATTCAGGGCTCTTTTCATCAGTCCGGGTCTGGGTTGGTGTCCCTGGGGTGAATCCTCTGGCGGGTTCCAGGGACCGCTGGGTCCTGGAATAGAGCATCTGGTTTGTTGGGATCTCTCTCTGACAGCACCCACATCCCCTGTGCTAGAGAGATCCCCTGCAGCTTAACCAGGAGGCTTTTCTACCTGACTGATGAGTCACGTGGAGACTGGCTAATTGTCTGTAGCTACAATTAAACCGCTCCCTGCTGGACTCATCAGCCAGATACAGGCTTTTGAGTCCTTTTAAACATGGGTTAAGGCCCTATCACAGATGCACTGGTAGGAGAGGAGAGAGGCCTGGCGCGGGAAAGAGACAGGCTTGGCAGGAGGCTCAGCATGGGAGAGTGGCCTGCAGCAGCTGGGGGGAGCGTGTGTGTATTGTGGGTAGGTGTAAATATTGTGAAGGGAATTATGTGGGTATTGTGTTTGTGTGGCCAGGGGCGGAGGGAGGGAATGAGTGTGAGGAGGAGGGGGGGGGGGTTGGGGAGCGGGACAGAGTGAGAGGGGGATAATTGAGTGATAGCAGAGGGGTGTGAGGAGAGAAGGGGTGTAAGAGTGGGAGTGAGGAAGAGAGGGGGAAGAGTGAGAGAGAAACGGGAGAGAAATACATTGGGAGGAGGGGTGAGCGAGAAGTTGTGAAGAGGGGGTAAGTGGGGGTGGGGGGCGGAACGGTCAAAATTCTAGTCCTGAGCACTGGGAAATCTGTCGGAGGTCATGGGAAGCGGGCTTCGGGTGTTGATGAAATTGTGGTATTATTGTTAGTGAGGGAGTTTGGGAATAGGTGTGGAAGGGGAAAATAATAATAAATAATAATAATAATTGCAAGATCTTGTATAGTGCTGCTAGTTTTACGTAACGCTTTACAGAGACATTTTGCAGGTACAGGTCCCTGCCCCGTGGAGCTTACAATCTATGTTTTTGGTGCCTAAGGCACAGGGAGATAAAGTGACTTGCCCAAGGTCACAAGGAGCCGACACACAGGAATTGAACTAGGTTCCCCTACTTCAAACCCAGTGCCAGTCAGTGTCTTTACACACTGAGCTGCTCCTTCTCCCTATATTAGTTCTGTTTTGAACATTTTATGCTTCAGATTATGGTGGGACATCCAGGAGGAGATTGCGGAGAGACAGTTGGTGACACAAAGAGAGAGGAGGAGAGGATAGGGGACAAGATGTGTGGGTTTCATCGGCATAGAGATGATACTAGAAGCCAAAAGGTTGTATTAGTTCACCAAGAGAAGGAGTTGTACAGTGAGAATAGCAGGGGGCCATGGATAGAGCCTTTTGGGACCCCAACAAAAAGAGGTAGTGAAAAGTAGGAGACACCAGAAAAGGAAAGACTGAAAGAGCAGTTGGATAGGTAGGACGTGAATGAGGAGAGAGCTGCCAATGGAGAGGGTGCCGGACAGTGGGGTGATCAACAGATTTGAAAGCAGCACAGAGACCCACGAGAATTAGTAAGGAGAAGTGACCCTTAGACTTACAGTAGCTGTGAGTAGGTCGTTGGCCCCTTTTGTTAGTGCTGTCTAAGTGTAGTGTAGAGGAGGGAAACCAGATTGCAAATAGTCAAGAAGGGAGTTGGAGGAGAGAAAGTGAGTCAAGCGATTTGTATAGAAGCCGCTCAAGTAGCTTGGGGGCAAAGGGGAGACGAGTGATAGAGCTCTAGTTAGAGAGGAAGATTAGGTCAAGGGAGGGTTTCTTTAGAATGTTCACACATCTACTTACCAGCCCTCCTCTTAGCAGGTCTGCTGTCTTCTACATGTGGAAGCAAATTATAAAAAGGACATAAACATCTCAGAGAGATCAGGAGCAGTGCAAGTGTATCTGCCACAAAAAGGTGAGAATGTCAAATCAAATCAAATAAGCTTTATTGGCATGACAGAGAAACAGTTCAGTATTGCCACAGCATGAATAACGGGGTAGGTAGTATAATGTATTTGAGTGAAATGTGTTTTTTTTTTTTTTTTTACATTTTATTAGTTTTTTTATTCGGGTAGACATATTGCATATCAATTCAGTTTGATACATTACATAATACATATTTAATTGATTAAATTACATCATAATCCAATGATTACAACACTTCCATACCACATATAACATTGAGTTAAACAGCAATATCATCCCCCTTTTTTTCGTACCGTTATTTTAGCTCTTGGACGGCGGCCAACCCCTTCAACCACTGGAGCGAAGATCCACCTGCCTTATATTGTGCTATTAGTCTTGGTACAACGTTAACAATTTAAACCTAACCTACATTTAATTATTTGGATAGTCCATCATTTTTGGGTTCACTGTGAGTCCAGTGTAATAAAGAGAACATTGTCTCTGGGGACCAGATCATGGGGTATTTAAGATCAATTAAAAAAAAAATAATACTTGGGGTATGACCTTGGAGTGTATATTTGTCGATATATTGTTATGTGTTATGTTGTCCCTCCCCGTGAACCTAATGGAACTTGTTAACTCTGGTGGTTATCTGGTTGAAGATTTTGTTGGTCTAGAACTGGGAATGAGTCTATAATCATATCCCATGTTTCGTGATATTTATCGTACTGGCTGTCCCCTATCTGATCTTTTGTAATTTTTTCTATGGTAACAAGTCTGACCAAAATGGATCTAATCAATTCTAAATTTGGGGGTACTGGGTCCAGCCATTTCAACATAATCCCTTTCCTGGCTGTAAGAGGATCAGCTCTGTTGGGATAATGGCATTTTTGTTACTATTTATCATCAAACTGTTTGACCTTGTCTGTATTGCTGTGCTTTGCCTGCTCCCATTCGTGTCTCCCGCCCTTTGTTGGTCTTCCTCATCGTTCCCCTATATGTTTTCAGTAGGTCCCAGTTGTAGGACTGGGATGGGTGTCCTCCCTAACTTCCTACACACGCTCTAGTAGTGAGTTTCTTGGTGAGTAGCGCTTTAGAAACAAATGAAATAAAGTCCAGCGCTAACCACATAATAAACTCGTCCTACTACAGTATGTGTATTAATAGCAATTTGAGTTTTTAAATTTGTTCCACAGCTCTTTAGAGTAAAACACAACACATTCCCTGCAGTTTTTTATGTTCTTCCATACACAAATCTTTCTGAAGGAGAGGCTCAGTGACTCTCAAAACAACGACACAGAGTGTGAAGCAAGGGAGCCCTGTTCAATTCCTGGTGTCAGCTCCCTGTGACCGTGGCACATGTAAAATAACAAAAGAGCGCTTCCAAAACTGAATTACAGTGACATAAATACATACAGTATAACTGAGGTGATATTGACAAGTAGGTGCAGCCTATACCTAACGGTCTTTCTCAACCGTGTTGGTAGTGTGCAAAAAAAAAAATGGTACTGGCGCAAACTAGTGTGAGATGATATGTGACCCATAAATATAATTATAATTATATAACAATGTGATAATGTGCTTGAGGGGGCTCCCCACAAACCAATTACTGTACACAGTTAATGCAGCAATATGAAACTGCAACAGGCTCCGATGGTATCCTTGGGACGGGTCTCCTCATAAAAAGAGAAATGACATCCACGTAGGGTAATACTGTTTATGGCAGTATAAAAAACGGACATGCACAGTAGCAAGGAAAGGAAATGCAGTCACACGTTCCCTGATGGTAATAAGCAGTGTGTTTTTGGGCACACTCTCACCCTCTATAAGTTTCAGTCGCGTCGCAACTCCAACCTGTGCGTACGCTGCCTGGCCGCGCTCTCCCCGCAGTAAACGTATTACGCTATGTGGATGTCATTTGTCGTTTTAAGAGGAGACCCATCCCACGGAAACCATCAGAGCCTTGTGATCTTGGTCAAGTCACTTTATCTCACTGTGCCTCAGGCACCAAAATTAGATTGTAAGCTCTATGGGGCATGGACTCATTGTGCCTGCAAAATTCTATGTACAGCGCTACATACATTGTCAGTGCTATACAAGAAATAAGAAAATGGCAGAAGCTTTACTCCGAATAGCACAGGAACCGATAACATGGAATATGCAGGGGCTGATACTGTACATCACACTCCCTGTCCAAAAATGCATTCATCAGAGAGGTACAGCATAGATAATGAATTGGTTGCTGGCTCTTTTCCGATAGTGAAGGAGATAAACATATTGAGACTGGGTAGGTAGAATCGCACTTTTAGAAGAGATAGCCATAAACTGGGAAACGGTCAGCAAATTATTCCATTTGGAGCCAGTAATCTGTCCATGGATTTTGAGAGCATGGACAGGTATGCTGAGCCAAGATGTAAGAACTCCCCCCCCCCCTCCAGGTTACACACATCACTGGGGAGCACCAAAAAAATAAGAAAATAAACCACAGAGACAACACACAGATCAACACTTATGTTTTCCGCTCCAATCTGGGTTGTGCCACTGAGAAAGCATTCACAGCAGGGTTATCCATCAATACCGTCCTACATCCCCATCTAGGCAGAGAACCACTATTTCCTCTTACACTTGGTAGCAAAGATTGCCTCCATTGTATCATGTTTGTTTTCTGACATTATGGCTCGGCTGGGATGCAGTTGTCGACAATTTAATGTGAACAATAACTGTGCCGCTAACGGCTGGAGCTCCACTCTGGCTCATGGCTATTACCACTTGCTTCCCGATGGGTTCTGCTGGAACTTTGCTTTCCTTGCGATGACCTTGGGCCTGGGATCGATTTGCAGATGAATTTCAGCTCCCGCGTCTGCTCCACTTGGAGGGCATCTCATTGTCACTTAAGAAACTTTGATTGCCTTCCCTCATGCCTCGCTGAGATTCTTGTCCTTGCCTTCATTATATCAAAGCACGATTAGTAAAACTCACTTTTTTGCTGATTTCCCTAAAAAAGAAAAAAAAAAAGAATAAAAGAGAGCACCGTGAAGGCTTTCACAATTCTCTGTGTTTCAGACAAGACGTAAAAAAATAAATATATATATATATATATATATTAAGCTGTCTTAGCTCTTAGCTCATGACTTACCTATTGATGAATAAGAACATTTGGTTCAAATTGGTGCAGGTTATACTGTATATTTAGAGGCTCTCTTTTTGGACTGTTTTGAACATCTGACAGAAGCCTGAAGCGTTGCTTCTTTGCATGCACAATCTTTGCCTTTTCTGTGTGTTATCCACATAAACTGCTCCTGGCCACCACGGGAATATAAACATGCTAAACACGTCCTCATTGAGACGTTTCTCTACATGCCACACAGATCATATTTCTTGTAAGTGCGTTTCCACCGTGCGCAATGTATTAAACTTTTGTTACTTTTTAACACGACGGAGCACGCGCTTCTCTTTCTTTTTTTATAGATGCTAAACACATCATGTTATGTTTTAAAAACCAGAGGTGCTGTTTGTATTTGCAGTGTGAATCCTACAAATCCTGCAATTCTGCAACAATCTGTCTACCCGATCCGTGAACGTGTTTGTATTACTGTGTATGTTGTTTAATAGTATGCCTAAAAGGGGTTAAAATGACTTAAAAAAGTTATGCTACTGTGCCTTATTAAAGAAACTTGCCACTTGTTAGATAATGGGGTAAAGCCTTTTCTTCGTAGATTTAGAAATAATTATACAACGTTACAACTCTAAAACCATAAATGTAAATGGATTTTTTACATCAAACGTATTTTTCATTAGAAATAAGGAGGCACTAATAAGGGACGGGAATAGTTGGAATAGGAGCCGGAGGAGTCTGCCGGGAGCGCAGTCTGGGTGTGACGTCACGCAAGACGCGGAACTGGTAGTAGCAGCAGCACACACGTCCCGATCGGAGAAGACGCCAGCTTTGGAACTGTCTCCTAAAAACATGAAAGTTTAAAAAAAATGGTGAGTTTGATACTTTTGGGAAAACGTATTTTATTGAAATTCACTTGACTTCATACTAAACTACGACACCATACAACAACAAAAAAGTCCCAATGCTACATCTAAATGTCAAATGTCAAAGTATATAGTTATATATATATGTGCTCATCTTCTCATAAGTATTAATCATTTAGTTCAATTCTTTGGCCAAAGCGTTATAAGCCTGCAGCCACACCAAGGCATGACCTGTTTGCAGGGAGACATGTTTTAGTAGACCAGTCTGCCACATGTGCATGAAAAAAATCTGGTACTTAAAAAGTGAGACAGGCGAGCTTTAAACCTGGGGGGATGGGTCACTAACCTCCAAACAACCGTTACCAGTTAACAACTAACAAACACACACAATCCCGGCACCGAACAACCACCTCATCATACAGTATATATGTGTGTCAACAGGAGTGCTATTCCAATAGTAATCCTTTTGACTCAAATACATATGATGTGGTGGATGTTCGATTGAGAGCTTGCAGAGATTGTGTGTGTGTAAACTATTATATATATATATATATATATATATATATATATATATATATATATATATATTAGTATAAACGATATTACCGTTCGTGCGAGGGTAAGAAAACACAGCACTCAAGTCCAATAGTCCAAACAAGTTGTATTCAGCATATTGCGAAAATGACGCCCAATCCGATGTTTCGGTCCCGGAGTGGGACCTTTCTCAAGGGGGGTCCCGCTCCGGGACCGAAACGTAGGATTGGACTTGAGTGCTGTCTTTTCTTACCCTCGCAAGAACGGTAATATAGCTTAAACTATTTATATAGGACAAGCACCGCAACTTCACCCTTTTATTCTGAGTGCCGGCCACAGACACTGTTGTTTTTTTTTTTTTTCCTCTACACTGTTTTAGCCATAGATTCCAGTGTATATCAGTATTGCTTGACCTGAAGAAAAGAGGAGAACTCTCGAAAGCTTGTCCTGTGACATTAATTGTTTGTCCAATAAAAAAGGTATCACCTAATACTGAAGAACTCATTTATTCTGCACTATATATATATATATATATATATATATATACAGTGTTCGACAAATCACCCAAAAAGCTACTCGCCCAACCAAAAAATCTACTCGCCACCTAGTCCCGCCCCCAACCCCGCCCCCAGTCCCGCCCCCAACCCCGCTTTAAAATAAAATATATAAATAAAATACATTTAATAAATTCCTAGTCAGAACAACATTCGTTTTTGACATAAATGTATTTATTGTATTACATTATACTACAATTAGTCCTTGTTACATGTGTGTGTGTAAATGTCGGCTCTAGAAATAAAAGCCAGGTGTGAATGACTAGTTTCCTGAACCCCTTAATCAATGTCTGGATGTCCCCGCTTCACAATATCTTAAGCAGCAATCCCACCTGGGATCTTACCTGATCCGCAGTCCCTCAATGTCCAGGTACGCTCATTCCCGCAATGTTATACATTGGGGAGGTGTTCATTACCTGTCTTCTGGGTTAGGGGGGGTTCCGATGTCTTCCGTGTGAAGCTTGAGCCAGATCTGGAAGAAAGCAGTATAGGGTAGTTAAGATTTCGGTGTAGTATAGGGCAGTTAAGATATATAAGGTAAATAAGAGATCCAGAGTGTGAGTGACAGAGAGAGAGAGTGTGGGAGTGACAGAGAGAGAGAGTGTGGGGGAGAGAGAGAGAGTGTGGGAGAGAGAGAGAGAGAGAGAGAGAGAGAGAGTGTGGGGAAGAGGGAGAGAGCGTGTGGGGGAGAGGGAGAGAGAGTGTTGGGGAGAGGGAGAGAGAGTGTTGGGGAGAGAGGGAGAGAGAGGGAGAGAGATTGTGGGGGAGAGAGAGTGTGGGGGAGAGAGTGTGGGGGAGAGTGTGGGGGAGAGAGAGAGAGAGTGTGGGGGAGAGAGAGAGAGAGTGTGGGGGAGAGAGAGAGAGAGTGTGGGGGAGAGAGAGAGAGTGGGGGGGGGGGAGAGAGAGTGGGGGGGAGAGAGAGAGTGTGGGGGAGAGGGAGAGAGAGTGTGGGGGAGAGAGAGTGTGGGGGAGAGAGTGTGGGGGAGAGAGAGTGTGGGGGAGAGAGGGAGAGAGAGTGTGGGGGAGAGAGGGAGAGAGAGTGTGGGGGAGAGAGAGTGTGGGGGAGAGAGAGTGTGGGGGAGAGAGGGAGAGAGAGTGTGGGGGAGAGAGAGTGTGGGGGAGAGAGAGAGAGTGTGGGGGGGGGAGAGAGAGAGTGGGGGGGAGAGAGAGAGTGTGGGGGAGAGAGAGAGTGTGTGGGGGAGAGAGAGAGTGTGTGGGGGAGAGAGGGAGAGAGAGTGTGGGGGAGAGAGGGAGAGAGAGTGTTGGGGAAAGAGAGAGTGTGGGGGGAGAGAGAGAGTGGGGGGGAGAGAGAGAGAGAGAGTGGGGGAGAGAGAGAGAGTGTGGGGGAGAGAGAGAGAGAGTGTGTGGGAGAGAGAGAGTGTGGGGGGGAGAGAGAGCATGTGGGGGGGAGAGAGAGCGTGTGGGGGGGAGAGAGAGAGTGTGGGGGGTAGAGAGAGAGTGTGGGGGGGAGAGAGAGAGTGTGGGGGGGAGAGAGAGAGTGTGGGGGGGAGAGAGAGTGTGTGGGGGGGAGAGAGAGTGTGGGGGAGACAGAGAAGAGAAACGGTGGGTGACACACACAGAGGGTGGGTGATACACAGAGAGAGAGGCTGGGTGAGTGACTGGCTGGTTGGGTGGTTTGCTGGGTGAGTGGCTGGGTGGGGCAGGGGTGACTGGGTGGGTGAGTGACTGACACTGACTGGGGGTGGGGGGTGACTGACACTGACTGGGGCTGGGGGGTGACTGACACTGACTGGGGTTGGGGGGGTGACTGACACTGACTGGGGGTGGGGGGGTGACTGACACTGACGGGGGGTGGGGGGTGACTGACACTGACTGGGGGTGGGGGGGTGACTGACACTGACTGGGGGTGGGGGGGTGACTGACACTGACTGGGGGTGGGGGGGTGACTGACACTGACTGGGGGTGGGGGGGTGACTGACACTGACTGGGGTTGGGGGGGTGACTGACACTGACTGGGGGTGGGGGGGTGACTGACACTGACGGGGTGGGGGGGTGACTGACACTGACTGGGGGTGGGGGGTGACTGACACTGACTGGGGGTGGGGGGTGACTGACACTGACTGGGGGTGGGGGGTGACTGACACTGACTGGGGTTGGGGGGTGACTGACACTGACTGGGGGGTGACTGACAGGGGGGGGTGACTGACTGACTGGGGGGAAGGTTACTGACTGGGGGGGTTACTAACTGGGGGGGTGACTGACTGGGGGGGGGTTACTGACTGGGGGGGGTTACTGACTGGGGGGGGGTTACTGACTGGGGGGGACCTCTGGTGTCACACACATACACATACTCCCATACACACATACATTCATTCACACACACACACATTCTCCCACACACACACACATACACATTCTCACACACACACAGGGGAGGAAAGGCCGCGACCAGCACCACGCAAATCCCCCACCCACCCGCGCCCATCTCCCGCTCGTGTGGGGGGCAGGCCGACATCCCCCCCTCCCCAATCAGCAGGGTGGGTGGGAGGCACGTGGCGAGGTATCCCCCACTGGGCGCCCCAGGTGACAGTCAGCCCCGCCGTGGCCGCCACTGCCCTGCTCCCCTCGCCGGCATGTCACAGTGCCTGGCCAAGCTGCAGGCTGCTTCTTCCCCCCCAGCCCGCGGCGGCATGATGCTCGTGGCGGGGGGGGGGGGGGGGGGCCAGGCCGACATCCCCCCACCTCATGCGGCGGCTGCGCCATCATGAAGGTAGGGGACGCATGGGAGGCACGTGGTGAGGGCCGAGCCCCCCCCCCCGCAAGCCAACCGGGCTGCAGCAGCGGGGACCTCCCGCCCCTGACATCGATCGGTGGATCGAGGGGATGGGGACAGGAGGAGGGGAAGGGGACAGGAGCAGGAAGAGGGGAAGGGAGCAGGAGGAGGGGACAGGGGACAGGAGCAGGGGACAGGAGCAGGAGGAGGGGACAGGAGGAGGGGACAGGAGCAGGGGAATGGGACAGGAGCAGGGGACAGGAGAGCTTCCGCGGTGGGGAGTAGGGAGCCATGTGGGGACCAGGGGGATCGCAGGGAAGGAGCAGAGGGGCCGCAGCATGGAGAGTACTTACCCTCCAACAGATCTCCAGGCAGAATGGCCGCTCGTTGGGGGCGGGCTCATATAGAGCCTGGCCGCGCGCCCACAAAGCCTGGAGCGCGCGCCAATCAGGAGTCAGGTAGGGGAGTTTTTTTTTTTTTTTTTTTTCAGCGCGAGCAGGGAAATTTCAGCGCGAACGGGGGAATTTAAAAAAAAAACACGTGTGCTGCTTGGGCCAATAGTTACTCGCCCGGGGGTTAAATTCACCCGCCCCGGGCGAGTAAATGTATACAATTGTCGAACACTGTATATATATATATATATATATATATATATATATATATATATATATATATATATATATATATATATATATATATATATATACACACACTCTTTCTATTTGCACCATTTTGTCTGAAGAATTACACTGTAATATTGTACATAGAAAAGTTGAGGTACTCTGGGTTTGTAAATAAGAAAGTAATTCTACTCGCCCTCGTATCATACTTTGACATCCAACAGGACAATAGGATGTCACGATCTCTCTGCTTGATAAGCAGATCCCCCAATTTCCCAACTTCTGCCATAAGTACGTATAAGGTAGAGAATCTCTTGTATTTCTGTTAGACATACTGTTACAGTTTTCTCGCCTTTAAAGATAATCCGTCCAGGACATAATGACGGGGACTCAATGTTGCCTGAACTGTAAAGATTTATCAGTGTCTTGTTTGAAATGAGAAAACTGACTGGGTATTCCAGCAAATACTGTCACACAGTTAATAGGCGAGAGTTGAAAGAGATGTAGTTTGTATATATGACAGTGTAGTATGGTGCTGCATATTGATGAAACAATGCTAAACGTGGTACCATACGATGTGTGTTCATGGATAGTCCTGTTATTATATGCTCTTTTTAATTTCCTTACACAAGTAAACATCCTAACATCAGCCTTCACGCAGTATTTCTCAACCTTCAGGTTGCTTGCAGGGACCCAATAACCCTTTTATTTTAATAATTGATTTTTTTGATGGCTGTCCAATGAGTCCCATGAGAAACTCTATGATGGATAAGCAGTGGCTGCTATATCTTCTACAACCCTTCCCACATCTCGGACAGCATTTTGAGTCATCAGAATACAAGTGATAGGAAATACAATCAAAAGCTGATTTGAATGCAGGGATAAGAGCACAAGACATACAAGTTAACATTAGGAGAAGCATGTCTTTACGCATAAGGGCTAAATAATGTAAGTTGGACCACGTAACTGTAACAAATAGAGAGAACAGTATTAATTTTGGTCATTAAGAATACTTGGGTACTTTAGAAATATCAGTACACAGAGGAAACTGTAAATACGTATATTGAAATCATGTTTTTTTGATTCAGACTTTTAGAAAGTCAGGGTTTGGGAAAACATATGTAAAGCACCGTGTACACTAAATAATTCTGTCAATGCATTTTCTTTCCACGACTTCAAGGACATTATTAGAGCATCTCAAAGGGCTCAAATGACCTTCTCAACTTATATGCTAACAGTGGCCAGGGAGAGCCTTCCACCTACCTACTACTTACAGTATAAATTCACTGTAAAATGGAGCAGCATCTAAATGCTCATTCACCTTTTGCTTGAGTTGAGATATATTAGCCCCTATATTAGCTTATCTTTATCTTGCCTATCCCTCCCGTTCTCTTGATAGTTCAGCTAAATGGTTCTAATTTCTGTATGATTATTTTGTCAAATGCTAAAGTGTCCACTGGGTACCGAGGAAACAAACTCATTTCACACAGCACCTCAGAGCAGATTCAACCCACTAGTTTGGAAATTTTAATTAAGAACTTGGAACTTTCTCTCATTTGCATTTTTGCAGCCTGTCCTGCCATTGACTACAGCTGTGCTATTTTGAAATAAATATTAAGCAGATTTTTGCTGTTTAACCTTCTATGCACATTTGACAACCATTTTGCCACATAGACTCGGGTTTACAAAACAGTGCTAACTTAATACATGCTATGTACTGTAGCCCTTTCAAGTCAGTCTCTGTGGCTGAACACTGTTTAGTGGTCACTTAGAATAAGCCCCTATCTCAGCCGAAGCGGCTGAATGTGGCGTTTTTCGGGGGCAAAAATTACGCGTTGATGTTGAATTGGGGAATTTGGAACGAAAACTGTTCGATCAGCCGCTTCTCCTCATATAGAATAATCTCCTTAGTTTCTTTCTTAGCAACATTTTACACCTTTCTGCTAAACATTACTCTGTGGGAATTAAATGGTGTCATTTGGGTTATTACTTACTTTATTAATTATAATGTGTTAAATGTCATTTGTTATCTCTTCTTCCAAGATTATACATGTCAGCATTCCCGTGTTGGCAGATAAAGAAACATTTATTAGTCACAGATATATGGTATTCAAATCAAATTCCTTCATGTGCTCTCCTAGATGGCAACGGACTCCTTCCTGCTCTGATGGATTCCTGTTCTCTTCTCCAACCAACATGTTCTCTGGTAATATCTTTATATAGAAGATACTACCTACATAGACATTCCCTATTCTGAGTGTTTTCTGTATAAGGCCTTACCATGTCTTTGTCTAGCTGGCATATTGTATGAATAGCATCTTACATACAGTATATGGAAGTCAACCTGGTCTATCTTTCAAAAGTGACCACCATTAAGTCCTCACGTCCACAGTACTTACCATCAACATGTGCCGTAATGTAATCATTCCAGCCACACTCTATTCTTAGGGAGGGGAGAGATACAATTTCTTACATAAAGAATCCAACAAAAACATGCAGCATCTTACTGCAGTCCATACTTTAACATCAAACATGCAGCATCTTATGCAGTCCATACTTTAAATTGTGAAACTCACTTCAAGAGTTTTGTTATCATCATATGTAAGTGAAGTCATTATCATAATCTCAAAATGTTGTGAATAAGGCCTATAGATGTGTAGTGTTTTTGCAAACGGTTATTAAAATGCAGAAAAACACTATTCATTCCTTGAAGAAAATGCTATGCTTCAGGAATAATAAAGGCTTTCTACAAAAGGAAGAAAGATGAGAAACTCTTTGGCAAACAAATTGTAATGACGGATGTGCTGTATGCATGAGAATTGCTTACCATATAATTGGCAACTAGTAAGTCCCCCAATTTCCATATGTCCATGTACCTCTGAATGGAAAGAATTATGATATGCAGATTTCTCAGCCTATCTGAAAACCATAACCATACCCCTACAGATAATATTGTGCCTTCAATTTAAGGGATATGATTAATGTTACAAACCTCACAAAAAGGCTCTAGGGCGACCACTGAACCTTCAAGCTGATATACGTCATTGTTGACATAAATCCAGTAGGCTACGAGATGACTTTTTTCATGGACTCTGCTCTACATACATTTGACTAATTTCTTTATTCATGTTCATCACCCTATTTCTGCTTGATGAAACCTTGCAATTGTTTGTGAAGCTCTACTAAACTTTCAACCTAGTCTGACTTTAACATGTACCAGTACATCAAAGTAATGTTTCTTGTTGGAAAAGTAGGAGATTGGAGAAACAGGCACTCACAGGACACAACAGTAAACTAATAGCTTCAACCAAAAGTTTGTATGCGATCGTACCGTTGTACCAGACGCAACCAGACAAAACGCTAATTGAACTGTTTGCGGTCTTAAAAGGCCACAAGCAACACTAACAATGACCAAACAATGTATGGCAGCGGTGCGCAAACTGGGAGGCGAGCTCCCCAGGAGGGGCCAGAGAATTTCTAGGGGGGCGCGGCGATTACAGAGGCCACCCCTGTAGCACGAAACATGTTGGTAAGGTAATGCCTTGCCATTTTTTCCATCCATGACCATTAAATCTTTTTATGGATAACGCACTTTCCTTCTAATTATTTTTTGGATATTTCCGGTTGTGCTTAGCCAATTAGGCCTGAGTCCTGCATCAAGAGGTGAGAGCCCACAAGCGCTGGAGTCTTCATGGACTGCAGTTCCCCTGTGGGGACCTCCTCAACCAAACTCCCCAACGAAACAGTCAACCTCCATCGTGGCCAAACCTGGTGCTAAATACCATGCCCAGGTCCGAGAGGGGGGTCCTTCCCCCTTACCTGGGAGCACTCCGAGACTTTTTAGAGTGGACCAGCCTAAACAGCCACCCGCCAATGGAACCAAATCCTGAGCTAAGCAGCAGGTTCGGATACCGGAATGGGTTCCATCCCCCCCACCAGGCAGCACTCTGAGACTTGTGATTTATGACCCCCATTACCTGTGAAGTAAGATCTACGTGAGGTCTCCTGGACAGATCAGACCTTGTTTAGAGACTTGGAGCGCCCAAGATGAGGGGATGGGGGGGTATCCTGATCTGGAGAGTTTTGAAGGTTTAGTATAAAAAGATCATTCATAAAAGTACTATATGCTGAAATGTCAATGTCAAATTATGTTTTCTGGTTTTCGTTCATTTGAGGTTGTACCCGAAAGCTGGGGTTTGCGAGAGTAAATGCAAAAGTATAACATGTTGATATATTATCTTAGGTTTTTCGGCTCAAGTTAATATAAGGTTACTAATGGCTTACTAGCGAAGTTTATGTCCACGATATGAATAAAGTTTAGCCTCATCTTTACAATAAGCCTAGGGCCCAAAGAAGCTCCGGGGTTGCAGCTTGGGTAAACAGACCATCTGAGTCTTGGCCACTACCCCCAACCATGTCTGTGTCCTTGAAGACACAGTTGCCCTTTTTCTTTTTAGTTCCCCCTCAAACCAGATTTTGTTCCCAAGGGCAGGTGAGCATCAGGACTGCTCCATGCTCACTCTTTTCTTTTCCGTTTTTTCCCGCCGCCACCCCACCCCAATACCCATCCTCTAATGTTTTATTTCTGTATATCTATGCTTGGAAAATCAATAAAAAATGTAAGTTGAAAAAAAATTAAAACCCTACCCCCCAATACATATATACACATATATATATATATACACATATATATATATTGTGACAGTCACTCTCTAGGTTGCACAGTCTCGGTGCACGGGCCGCTCCACTTGGTAACGTTACGCTGGGAAGGGGGATATTTATTTATTTATTTATTTATAAAATATTTTACCAGGAAGTAATACATTGAGAGTTACCTCTCGTTTTCAAGTATGTCCTGGGCACAGAGTAAAACAAATAATACAGGGTTACAAATACAGTTACATAAATGAACAAGGTATACATTTATATACAAGACATTGCATGCACAGTTAAAGAAAATATATATTATGAGCGTATGAAACAGTTACAGACCAGATTAAAGTGTGAGACAGCCTTAGATTTGAAAGAACTTAAGCTGGTGGTGGATATGAGAGTCTCTGGTAGGTTGTTCCAGTTTTGGGGTGCACGGAAGGAGAAGGAGGAACGTCCGGATACTTTGTTGAGTCTTGGGACCATGAATAGTCTTTTGGAGTCTGATCTCAGGTGATAGGTACTGCATGTGGTAGGGGTGAGGAGCTTGTTCAGGTAGCTGGGTAGCTTGCCCAGAAAGTATTTGAGGGTGAGACAGGAAAGGTGAACTTTGCGCCTAGACTCTAGTGATGACCAATCTAGTTCTTTGAGCATTTCGCAGTGATGTGTGTTGTAGTTGCATTGGAGAACAAAACGACAAATTGAATTGTAGAGGGTGTCAAGTTTGCTAAGGTGGGTTTGAGGAGCCGAGCCATATACTATGTCTCCATAGTCAATAATTGGCATTAGCATCTGCTGTGCAATACGCTTTCTGACCAGGAGACTTAGGGAGGATTTGTTCCTGTAAAGTACCCCTAGTTTGGCATAGGTCTTGGTTGTCAGGGTATCAATGTGCATCCCGAATGTTAAGTGGGAGTCAAACCATAAGCCCAGGTATTTAAAACTAGTGACAGGTGTTAGGGTGGTTTTAGCGTTGGTTCTAATCAGGAGCTCAGTCACTGGAAGCTTTACAAATTTAGTCTTGGTCCCAAATACCATTGTTACAGTCTTGTCAGTGTTTAAAAACAGTTTGTTTTGGGAAATCCAGTTTTCGAGTCTCAAAAAGTCAGACTGAAGTATGTGTTGAAGGTCAGAGAGGCTATGGCTGTGTGCATACAGGATTGTGTCATCTGCATACATGTGTATTGAGGCTTCCTTACAAGCTGTGGGAAGATCATTAATGAACACTGAGAAGAGTAGGGGCCCCAGAACAGAGCCTTGCGGGACACCACAGGTGATATCCAGGGGGTTGGAGTTAGAGCCTGAGATGGACACATGTTGGGATCTTCCTGATAGGTAGGACTGAAACCAGTTTAAAGCATGTTTCCCTATTCCAGAGCTCTGGAGTTTGTTAAGCAGGATAGCATGATCAACTGTGTCAAAAGCCTTTGCAAAATCTAGGAATACTGCACCAGTGAGTTGTCCCCGTTCCATTCCACACTGGATTTCATTGCAAACTTTTAGCAGGGTAGTTACGGTGGAGTGTTTGGGACGAAACCCAGACTGGAATTGGCTAGGGAAATTTGTCTTGGTATAGAAATCGCTTAATTGGGAGTGGACACATTTTTCCATGACTTTGGATAGAATTGGGAGAAGTGAGATTGGCCTGTAGTTTGAGACAGTGTTTTTGTCCCCACTTTTGAAGATTGGGACAACTCTGGCAGTTTTCCAGGTCTTAGGGATATGGCCTGCAGACAGGATAGAGTTGACTATGGACGCAATTGGTTTGGCAATGGCTGGGGCACCAAGTCGTAGGAACCTAGATTGTAGTAAGTCGGGTCCACATTGGCTGCTTAGTTTTAGTTTGAGGAGCGCTTGTGTAATCTCCTCTTCAGATACTGGGCTAAATTGAAAATTGTGGGCAGTGTTGGGAGGGGGTGGGACTATAGGGGTACTCCCAGGATGAGATTCAGGTTTGGGGTTTGTGCTGCGTTTCGCTAATAAGTTAGTGGCACACCCCACAAAGTAATCATTGAATGCATTTGCAATGTCAGTGGGGTTTGTCAGAGTAATATCCCCCTTAGTGATATTACTTGGTTGTTGATGGTTAGGAGGCTGGAATATATTGTTGATAACCTTCCAGAAATTAGCTGGGTTTGATGTATTCTGGAGGAGATTGTCAGAGTAATATTGTGCTTTTGCATGCCTTGTTTGCCTTGTGCACACGTTCCGCAGGCATCTGTAGTGATTGAGATCCTTGGTAGTGCCAGTTACTTTGTAGCTTTTCCACAAGGCATCCCTGAACTGGTAGAGTGCTATAAGGTCAGGTGTAACCCATGGAAGGTGGGCCCCCCGTACCCTTATTTTGCGTAGTGGAGCATGGGTATCGCAGAGTTTTAAGAACTCGGATTGGAAATAGTCGAGCGCAGAATCAGGGTCGGGAATTAAATCGATTCTGTGCCATGGGCAGTTGGTAAGGTCATCCAGAAACTGTTGTGGGTTAAAGTTTTTAAATGTTCTAGTGAGGAGAACTTTGGGGCTTGAATGGGGCGGTTTAATTTTCCTTACACAGTACACTATTGCATGGTCACTGAAAATGTCAGGAAGGATGCCAGAGGATTGGATTCTGCTGGGGTTTGAGGAGAGAATCCAGTCTAGCAAGGAATGGTTATGCGACTTCAGGTTTATTCGTGTGGGTTGGGAAATGAGTTGCGATAGGTTAAGTGACTTGAGTTGTATCTGGATTTTGTGGTTTTTAGGGTCAAGCCAATTGAAGTTGAAATCCCCAAGGACTAGCAGCTCACTCTTCTCATTCAGAGAGGAAATGGAGGCAAGAAATTGGGTGATATCAGTCAGGGATTGTAGAAGGACTTTAGGGGGGCGGTAGATGCCAGCAAGCAAGATGGGCTTAGAAAAGGGGAGGCAGATTTTGCCAACTAGAGTTTCAAAAGAGGGTGGACTTGGTGGGCAATGTAGCAGTATAAATTGTAAGGTGTCTGCAATATAAAATAACACCCCTCCTCCTCTCTTTGACCTATCTCTCCTAAAAATGGA